>NC_050572.1:7652293-7659793 GCF_013265735.2 Oncorhynchus mykiss | reverse complement strand
GTATCTCTGCATGATGTATCTGTATCTGTATCAGATGTGTCTGTATCTCTGCATGATGTATCTGTATCTGATGTATCTGTATCTCTACATTATGTATCTGTATCTCTACATGATGTATCTGTATCTGATGTATCTGTATCTCTACATTATGTATCTGTATCTGATGTATCTGAATCTCTACATTATGTATCTGTATCTGATGTGTCTGTATCTCTACATGATGTATCTGTATCTGATGTATCTCTACATGATGTATCTGTATCTGTATCAGATATATCTGTGTCTCTACATGATGTATCTGTATCAGATGTATCTCTACATGATGTATATGTATCTGTATCTCTACATGATGTATCTGTATCTGTATCTGTATCTGTATCTGTATCTCTACATGATGTATCTGTATCTGTATCTCTACATGATGTATCTGTATCAGATGTATCTCTACATGATGTATCTGTATCTGTATCTCTACATGATGTATCTGTATCTCTACATGATGTATCTGTATCTGATGTATCTCTACATGATGTATCTGTATCTGTATCAGATATATCTGTGTCTCTACATGATGTATCTGTATCAGATGTATCTCTACATGATGTATCTGTATCAGATGTATCGCTACATGATGTATCTGTATCAGATATATCTGTGTCTCTACATGATGTATCTGTATCTGTATCAGTGTCTCTACATGATGTATCTGTATCAGATGTATCGCTACATGATGTATCTGTATCAGATGTATCGCTACATGATGTATCTGTATCAGATATATCTGTGTCTCTACATGATGTATCTGTATCAGATGTATCTCTACATGATGTATCTGTATCTGTATCAGATATATCTGCGTCTCTACATGATGTATCTGTATCAGATGTATCTCTACATGATGTATCTGTATCTGTATCAGATATATCTGTGTCTCTACGTGATGTATCTGTATCAGATGTATCTCTGCATGATGTATCTGTATCAGATGTATCTCTACATTATGTATCTGATGTCTCAGATGCATCTCTACATGATGTATCTGTATCTGTATCAGTGTCTCTACATGATGTATCTGTATCAGATGTATCTCTACATTATGTATCTGTATCAGATGTATCTCTACATTATGTATCTGTATCAGATGTATCTCTACATGATGTATCTGTATCTGTATCAGTGTCTCTACATGATGTATCTGTATCTGATGTATCTCTACATGATGTATCTGTATCTGATGTGTCTGTATCTCTACATTATGTATCTGTATCTGATGTATCTCTGCATGATGTATCTGTATCAGATGTATCTCTACATGATGTATCTGTATCTGTATCAGATATATCTGTGTCTCTACATGATGTATCTGTATCAGATGTATCTCTGCATGATGTATCTGTATCAGATGTATCTCTACATGATGTATCTGTATCTGTATCAGATGTGTCTCTACATGATGTATCTGTATCTGTATCAGATGTGTCTCTACATGATGTATCTGTATCTGTATCAGATGTATCTCTACATGATGTATCTGTATCAGATGTATCTCTACATGATGTATCTGTATCTGTATCAGATGTGTCTCTACATGTCACCACTGCCTCATCTTGTTCCACAATATAATACAGTTGAAGTCTGAAGTTTACATACACCTCGACCAAATACATTTAAACTCATTTTTTTCACAAATCCTGACATTTATAATCCTAGTAAAAAGTGCCTGTCTTAGGTCAGTTAGGATCACCACTTTATTTTAAGAATGTGAAATGTTACATTCTCAGTGGGTCAGAAGTTTACATACACTCAATTAGTATTTGGTAGCATTGCCTTTAAATTGTTTAACTTGGGTCAAACGTTTCGGGTGGCCTTCCACAAGCTTCCCACAATACGTTGGGTGAATTTTGGCCCATTCCTCCTGACAGAGCTGGTGTAACTAAGACAGGTTTGTAGGCCTCCTTGCTAGCACACGCTTTTCCAGTTCTGCCCCAAAAAATTATCTCGGATTGAGGTCAGGGCCTTGTGATGGCCACTCCAATACCTTGACTTTGTTGTCCTTAAGCCATTTTGCCACAACTTTGGAAGTTTGCTTGGGGTCATTGTTCATTTGGAACACACATTTGCCACCAAGCTTTAACTTCCTGACTGATGTCTTGGTGTTGCTTCAATATATCCACGTAATTTTCCTTCCTTGTGATGCCATCTATTTTGTGAAGTGCACCAGACCCTCCTGCAGCAAAGCACCCCCACAACATGATGCTGCCACCCCCGTCCTTCACGGTTGGGATGGTGTTCTTCGGCTTGCAAGCCTCGCCCTTTTTCCTCCAAACTTAACGATGGTCATTATGGCCAAACAGTTTTTTTTTTTTTTTTTCAGACCAGAGGACATTTCTCCAAAAATAATGATCTTTGTCCCCATGTGCAGTTGCAAACCGTAGTCTGGCTTTTTTTATGGCGGTTTTGGAGCAGTGGCTTCTTCCTTGCTGAGCAGCCTTTCAGGTTATGTTGATATAGGACTCGTTTTACTGTGGATATAGATACTTTTGTACCTGTTTCCTTCTGCATCTTCACAAGGTCCTTCGCTGTTGTTCTGGGATTGATTTGCACTTTTCGCTCCAAAGTACGTTCCTCTCTAGGAGACAGAACCCGTCTCCTTCCTGAGCGGTATGACGGCTGCGTGGTCCCATGGTGTTTATACTTGCGTACTATTGTTTGTACAGATGAACATGGTACCTTCAGGCATTTGGAAATGGCTACCAAGGATGAACCAGACTTAGACTTGTGGAGGTCTACAATTTTTGTTCTGAGGTCTTCAATGATTTATTTTGATTTTCCCATGATGTCAAACAAAGAGGCAATGCGTTTGAAGGTAGACCTTGAAATACATCCACAGGTAGACCTCCAATTGACTCAAATGATGTCAATTAGCCTATCAAAAGCTTCTAAAGCTATGACATGTCATTTTCTGGAATTTTCCAAGCTGTTTAAAGGCACAGTAAATTTAGTGTATGTAAACTTCTGAACCACTGGAGTTGTGATACAGTGAATTATAAGTGAAATAATTTGTCTGTAAACAATTGTTGGGAAAAATTACTTGTGTCACGCACAAAGCAGATGTCCTAACCGACTTGCCAAAACTATAGTTTGTTAATTAACAAGAAATTTGTGGAGTGGTTGAAAAACTAGTTTTAATGACTCCAACATAAGTGTATGTACATTTCTGACATCAACTGTATAATGGTGTACATAGAGAGGTTATATACACTATGACCCTGGTTCGATCCCCGGCTGTATCCTAGCACCACTTTGCCAGGGCTCCCACTTCTTCCCTTTCGTCGTTGTTGGTAATCAGGCTGTTGTGTGGTCAGAAAACTTGATGACTGAGTTGGAGTCGTGCGTGGCCACGCACTCATGGATGAACAGGGAGTACAGGATGGGGCTGAGCATGCACCCTTGTTCTGTTGTTGCCTACCTTCCCCACCTGGGGTCGGCCCGTCAGGAAGTCTAGGACCCAGTTGCACAGGGAGATGTTCAGAACCATGGCCCTGAGCTATGTGATGAGCTTGGAGGACACTATGACTGGTTCGATCCCCGGCTGTATCACAACTGGCCGTGATCGAGAGTCCCATAGGGTGTTGCAGATTGGCCCAGTATCATCCTGGTTTGGCTAGTGCAGACCGTCATGGAAAATAAGAATTTGTTCTTAACTGACATGCCACATTAAATAAAGGTTCCTAAAAACTAAACTTAAAAAAAAAAACTTTCTTGGGTGCAGGAACAATGGTGAACATCTTGAAGCAAGTGGGGACAGCAGACTGGAATAGGGAGATTGAATATGTCCAGAAACACTCCAGCCAGCTGGTCTGCACATGCTCTGAGGACTTGGCTAGGGATACCGTCTGGGCCGGCAGCCTTGCAAGGGTTAACACACCTAAATGACTTACTCACATCGGTCACGGAGAAGGAGAGCACACAGTCTTCTTGAGCGGACGGGGCCCACATTGGTGGCACAAAGTTGTTTTCCTCGGAGCGAGTGAAGAAGGTGTTTAGCTTATCTGGGAGCGGGGTATCTGTGTCCACTGTGTGGCTTTCCCATTACATTCCATGATTGTATGACTTCCCAGCCACCTACGTCTCGGATGTGAATTGCGTCTCCATTGAATCACGAGTCCACTTTGTCCCTGTACTGTTGTTCCGCTTCTCTGATTACATAAGTCATAGCTGGTTTGTTTGTACACGTTTATGTTCCCAGTCACCTTGCCATGCTTAATTGCTGTGGTTTGCGCTTTCAGTTTCGCGTGAATGCTGCCATCTATCCATGGACTTTGGTTTGAATAAGTTCTAATCGTCACAGTGGGAACAACATCCTATATGCACTTCCTGATGAACACAGTCACCGAGTCAGTGTATACATCGATACAGTTCTCAGAGGAAACTCAGAACATTTGCCAGTCTGCGTGTTCAAAACAATCTTGAAGTATAGATTTCGATTGATCAGACATTGACCACTGGAGCTTCCTGTTTAAATGTCTGTCTATGGGTGGGGAAGAGAGGAATTGAGGTGTGATCTGATTTTCCGAAGGAGGGCCTTGTAGCCATGATCCAGGATTCGTGATGTGTGTAGCCAATGTGTTGATAGAATTTCAGGAAAACTTTACTCAGGATTCCTTTATTAAAGTCCCCAGCTGCAGTAAATCCTCGGGATATGTGGTTTCAGGTTTGCACATAGTTCAGTGTAGTTCCTTGAGAGCTACTGCAATGTCGGCTTGGGTGGGGAATGTACACGCAGTGACGACGACAGAAAAACATTCTCTCTGGAGGTAATGCAGCGTAGTTTTTGTCACGAGTATAAAAGGACTTGAGTTCCTTTACATTGCCACAATCACACCATGAAACAAAAACCTCCGCCTTTCTTTTTGCTGGACCGTTCTTTCTTTATGTCCGCGTGATGGACAGAGTACCCCAGTGGCTGAATGAACGTGGACAATATATCTGGGCGAAAGCCATGATTCCTTAAAATGTTTGTTACAGTCCCTGATGTCTCTCTGGAAGGAGATCCTCTCCCTGAGCTCATCTACTTTATTGTCCTGGGACTGAACGTTAAGGAGTAATATACTCGGAACCAGTGGATGGTATGCATGTCGCCTGAGTCTGACTAGGGCCCCACTTCTTTTTCATCTTCCCCGACATTAGTGCTTTGGTGCAGCCCCCTGGATGAATAGAGCTGCCTCGGGAAGTTCTAACAAAAGATCCCGGGTCAGGGATAATCGGATTCCTGCTCGATTTTTTCTGATCTGATGTACAAAAGTTATTTTCGGCTGTAGGTAATAACAAAAGAAACTTCCTGAGCAAATAATTTAAGAAACAAACACCAAAATCAATGAAATACTGCCGAGCTAGAAACAGGGTGACCATGGATAGAGGCTTAGCGATGACGTTATCAGAGGATCCATGTGAAGCCCATTCTGTTATCATGTGTAAGCTGGAACATATTATGACCATATGATTCAATAGAAGTGTCTGTTTTTGTTTATGTTGGCTGGGACAGAGGGCCATTGTCAGCTAATTCACAGACATTTAGAAGGTAACGAGGGCCATTGTAAGCTAATTCATAGACATTTAGAAGGTACAGAGGGCCATTGTAAGCTAATTCACAGACATTTAGAAAGTAACGAGCGCTAACGACCATTATACCACATAGACACAACACCAACGAAGGTTTGGACCTTGCGTGAATCGACATGCTGCAAAGCAAACTATCTTTTGGAATACAAAGAAATCCCACAGAGATGTACACCAGTCCTCTCTGTTCAAACCGAGTCCAAAACTAGTGTAGTTTGGTTGTGTTTAGTAGGCTTGTTACATGGTCATCTGTACTTTGTACTAGATGTAAGTTGTTCAATGAGTCTGGGTCAAGGTCTGTGTTAACAGGCCTTGGTGTCCCTAGTTGATACTGTATCTAAAGGGACATTTAACTAGGCAGTGTTTTAAGGGGCATTGTGAGGCCCTTCCTAAAATAGCTCCAGATGCAGACAGCCTCCCAGCTACCTCGCTCCGGCCTGTCTCTACCATTCAGTCACATCACATAACACACAGGCTGTGTGTGTGTATATGTGTGTGTGTGTGTGTGTGTGTGTGTGTGTGTGTGTGTGTGTGTGTGTGTGTGTGTGTGTGTGTGTGTGTGTGTGTGTGTGTGTGTGTGTGTGTGTGTGTGTGTGTGTGTGTGTGTGTGTGTGTGCGTAAAGCCCTGTATTGTACCAGAGACATCATTCACTACCACTGGAAGTGAGCTAAGCGACCCTGTCTACAGATATAACTTGCCTTAGCAAACAGTCGCTTTCACTGAGCTAATTTAGACTAATTAGCCAAATAAACACCTTCATGTTAATGACAATTGACCCTTTAACAATGACAAAGAGATCATGGACTGTCAAAACACAAAAAACTGAGTCCAGACATCCAAGACCACAACAACCAGGTGAGTCCAGACATCCAAGACCACACCAACCAGGTGAGTCCAGACATCCAAGACCACAACATCCAGGTGTAGTTTCACATCAGTATCCAATGGTAGTGTGACAAAAAATTAAACTTCAATTCCATGCCCCTTTTATGATAGATGCTCACAACAAATAGTCATACCCCAGCGCGAACTTTAGCAACCCTCTACACACCACAGAGACAATGACCTTGAGTAGGATGACAATAACCCAGTTTCACCATGGATCCCATGCTATCACATTTCACTTCCCATCAGCCCTGCATCCTAAATCGTGAAGATGTAGCCGGTCCTCTCTTCAGTCCTACATATAAAAAAAATAGGAAGTTCTAAAAATAACACTGATATAAAACTACAGGAACATGGTGCTACGTATGACTGCTTCCTGTCTGCGGTGTGCTACTTCCTGTGTCCTAGAGTAACATCTGGGCTGCTTCCTATTAGACATAAAATACTCCACTGATAAGAAACACATTTGTCCTGACAGGAGGACGACATCAGCAAATCCCTCATCATTTTTTTTTGTACTGAAATGGAATTACAGACGTTTTTTGACTACAGAAATTATACTGAACAAAAATATAAACGCAATAAATGCAACAATTTCAAAGATTTTACTGAGTTACAAGTTGATATCAGGAAATCAGTGAGGTAATAATAGGAGATAAAGGGAGATAAAGAGAGACAAAGAGTGATAATGGGAGATAAAGGGTGATAAAGAGAGACAAAGGGTGATAATGGGAGATAAAGGGTGATAAAGTGAGATAAAGGGAGACAAAGAGTGATAATGGGAGATAAAGGGTGATAAAGAGAGACAAAGAGTGATAATGGGAGATAAAGGGTGATAAAGTGAGATAAAGGGAGACAAAGAGAGACAAATAGTGATAATGGGAGATAAAGGGTGATAAAGTGAGATAATGGGAGACAAAGAGAGACAAATAGTGATAATGGGAGATAAAGGGTGATAACGGGAGAAAAAGATTGATAGGGGGATAAAGGGAGAT
>NC_050572.1:7434793-7647293 GCF_013265735.2 Oncorhynchus mykiss | reverse complement strand
AAATGGAAGCATGAAAAATACCATTACGACTTCTTAGGATCAGATATAACACGTTAGCGGGGAAACACACAGCCGACCCCGTATGACAGTCTAGAGCAGGGGTGTCAAAGTCAAATGGACGGAGGGCCAAATAAAAAAATCAGCTACAAGACGAGGGCCGGACTGTTCGAATGTTCATTGAAAAATTTTTAAATGACGCATATAGTCTAGTGAACCTAATTGAACCTACTGAAAACCTAACAAATATATTACAATATGATCAGATAAATAAAGCAATATTTTCTTATGGCTCTGTCAGTAATCTTTAATTTTCAACAGACACAAAAGACAAATTTCCTTTATATAAATATCCCCATAACATGAACATTAAATGAAAGAAACCGGTATTCAAGGCACCATCAGTAGACTATATTTTCTATTTTAGCAAAAGTGGGCTAAATTTACTTCAAAGAAAAAACAATAATAGCAATTTTCTATCATCCACTCAACTGAAATATTTTAAAAATATAATTGGATTGAAATACAAAAAAATAAAGTGCAAAAATCTATTAATCAAAAACAACACTTTGTTTAAGGAGAAGTAACATGCAGTGAAAACAAATATTAAATTTTAACTTTTAAACTTGAACTGAGTAAAAACTCTAAATATGTGATTGCACAGTAATGTTCACTTGTTTGAGGTTGAGGGTGATACTTGGTGGTGTCCCATCTTTTCCACAAGTTCATCAATGTTCGGGGTAAGGCTCTGAGCTGAAGAAATCCTCAGAATTGAGTGGAGGTGTTCAGCAGTAAGTCGACTTCTGTGTGATGTTTTGTTCAGGTTCATCAAAGAAAACAGTTGTTCACACAGGTATGTGCTGCCAAACATAGACAACGTTTGAGCAGCCTGGATGCGCAGCTGGGGCATTGTGCCGGGGAGGAAACGGGCGAACTCCGCAGCACCCACTGCCGCATATTTTGCCCTCAGTGCATCATTGCATTGGAGGTCAATCAACTCCATTTGGAGGTTTGGTGGTGAGCTTTCCACGTCAACAGCAAATGGGTTACCGAGCAGTTCCAACCTGCTTTTTTGTGCTTCAAAGTCAGCAAATCGGCGTCGAAAGTCAGCGGCAAGCATACCTATTTTATCAGCCAACTGTGTGCTCGGGAACGCACTGGTAGAGAGCTTCTCTTTCATGGTCTGGCAGCTGGGAAAGTGGCTCAAATTTTCTTTCCGCATCTGCGTCTCCCACAGAGTCAGTTTGGTTTTAAATGCCTTCACTGTACTGTACATATCAGAGATGACACGATCCCGACCCTGCAGCTGCAAGTTTATTGCATTCAGATGACTCGTAATGTCACACAGAAAAGCCATTTCACACAGAAACATTTCGTCTCGGAGTTGTGTTGTGTCTTTCCCTTTGCTGTCCAAGAACAGACAAATCTCCTCACGAAGCTCGAAACATCTTTGAAGCACCTTTCCCTGGCTTAGCCATCGCACCTCTGTGTGATAAGGCAAATCACCATGCTCCGTTTCTAACTCCGTCAGAAATGCCTTGAACTGGCGGTGATTCAAACCTTTGGCTCTGATAAAGTTAACTGTGCGCGTGATGATGCTCATTACATGCTCCATTTTCAAGGCTTTACCGCACAACGCTTCCTGGTGTATGATACAATGATAAGCTGTCAGCTCACCTGTCGCGTTTTCCTCTTGCATCTTTTCCCGTATCTTCGCCACCAGTCCGCTCCTGTGTCCACACATCGCAGGTGCTCCGTCGGTTGTCAAACCCACGAGTTTTTCCCAAGGCAGCTCCATCTCATTTACACATCTTGACACCTCTTCATACAAATCATGCCCCGTAGTTGTGCCATGCATAGGACGTAAAGCCAAAAACTCCTCTGTCACGCTTAGGTTGGAGTCCACTCCGCGGATGAAAATTGACAACTGGGCAATGTCAGAAATGTCGGTGCTCTCATCCACAGCCAAGGAATATGCAATAAAATCTTTTCCCTTTTTCACAAGCTGCTCTTTTAGATTGATGGACAACTGGTCTACTCTCTCGGCAATGGTGTTTCTGCTCAGACTCACATTTAAAAAGAGTTGCCTTTTTTCTGGGCAAACTTCGTCACAAACTTTAATCATGCAGTTTTTGATGAAATCCCCCTCCGTAAATGGCCGGGCTGATTTAGCGATCTCTTCTGCCAAAATAAAACTGGCCTTGACAGCAGCCTGGCCTTGTGATTTGGCTTTTTTGAACAGAGCCTGTCGAGATTTGAGGCCTCGTTTTAATTCCTCTGCCTTTTGTAGCCTTTGTTCCATGTCCATATTCTTGTTTTTGTCCGCGTGTTTCGTTTCATAATGTCGTCTCAGATTATACTCTTTCAGTACCGCCACACTTTCTCCACACAGAAGACACACAGGTTTTCCAGCTACCTTCGTGAACATATACTCCGACTCCCACCTTGTTTGAAACCCCCGGTTCTCAGTATCCACCTTCCGTTTTGCCATTTTTGATGGGTATCTGAAAGTTAATTTTACTGTGATGCTGACGACTGCTGTGCCAATAAATATTGAAATGAAGCAGCCTACTGCTCGGTGCGTCACCTTTGCATTGTGGGAAATGTAGTATTGGTGCGTGTAAAAGATCTGCGGGCTGCCGGCTTGCTGCGGGCCGGTTCTAATAATAAATCAAGATCATCCCAGGGGCCGTAAAAAACCTTCTTGCGGGCCGGATGTGGCCCGCGGGCCTTGACTCTGACATATGTGGTCTAGAGACAACATCAGTCATTCTTTATTTCAGATTCCTTTAAGTTAAATAAAGGTTCAATTTAATTTAAAATAAAAATGTATCCCCAACACTCCACTGTGTTGTTCCACAGTTTATGAAGCTAGTCCACATATCTGTTATCTCAGAGTTTATGAAGCTAGTCCATATGTCTGTTATCTCAGAGTTTATGAAGCTAGTCCACATGTCTGTTATCTCAGAGTTTATGAAGCTAGTCCGTGTGTCTGTTATCTCAGAGTTTATGAAGCTAGTCCATATGTCTGTTATCTCAGAGTTTATGAAGCTAGTCCGTGTGTCTGTTATCTCAGAGTTTATGAAGCTAGTCCACATGTCTGTTATCTCAGAGTTTATGAAGCTAGTCCATATGTCTGTTATTGTCTCAGAGTTTATGAAGCTAGTCCATATGTCTGTTATCTCAGAGTTTATGAAGCTAGTCCATATGTCTGTTATCTCACAGTTTATGAAGCTAGTCCATATGTCTGTTATCTCAGAGTTTATGAAGCTAGTCCATATGTCTGTTATTGTCTCAGAGTTTATGAAGCTAGTCCATATGTCTGTTATCTCAGAGTTTATGAAGCTAGTCCATGTGTCTGTTATCTCAGAGTTTATGAAGCTAGTCCATATGTCTGTTATCTCAGAGTTTATGAAGCTAGTCCATATGTCTGTTATTGTCTCAGAGTTTATGAAGCTAGTCCATATGTCTGTTATCTCAGAGTTTATGAAGCTAGTCCATATGTCTGTTATTGTCTCAGAGTTTATGAAGCTAGTCCACATGTCTGTTATCTCAGAGTTTATGAAGCTTGTCCATGTGTCTGTTATCTCAGAGTTTATGAAGCTAGTCCACATGTCTGTTATCTCAGAGTTTATGAAGCTAGTCCGTGTGTCTGTTATCTCAGAGTTTATGAAGCTAGTCCATATGTCTGTTATCTCAGAGTTTATGAAGCTAGTCCGTGTGTCTGTTATCTCAGAGTTTATGAAGCTAGTCCATGTGTCTGTTATCTCAGAGTTTATGAAGCTAGTCCGTGTGTCTATTATCTCAGAGTTTATGAAGCTAGTCCATATGTCTGTTATCTCAGAGTTTATGAAGCTAGTCCGTATGTCTGTTATCTCAGAGTTTATGAAGCTAGTCCGTATGTCTGTTATCTCAGAGTTTATGAAGCTAGTCCATATGTATGTTATCTCAGAGTTTATGAAGCTAGTCCATGTGTCTGTTATCTCAGAGTTTATGAAGCTAGTCCATATGTCTGTTATCTCAGAGTTTATGAAGCTAGTCCACATATCTGTTATCTCAGAGTTTATGAAGCTAGTCCATATGTCTGTTATCTCAGAGTTTATGAAGCTAGTCCGTATGTCTGTTATCTCAGAGTTTATGAAGCTAGTCCATATGTCTGTTATCTCAGAGTTTATGAAGCTAGTCCGTATGTCTGTTATCTCAGAGTTTATGAAGCTAGTCCATATGTCTGTTATCTCAGAGTTTATGAAGCTAGTCCGTGTGTCTGTTATCTCAGAGTTTATGAAGCTAGTCCGTATGTCTGTTATCTCAGAGTTTATGAAGCTAGTCCATATGTCTGTTATCTCAGAGTTTATGAAGCTAGTCCGTATGTATGTTATCTCAGAGTTTATGAAGCTAGTCCATGTGTCTGTTATCTCAGAGTTTATGAAGCTAGTCCGTATGTATGTTATCTCAGAGTTTATGAAGCTAGTCCATATGTCTGTTATCTCAGAGTTTATGAAGCTAGTCCGTGTGTCTGTTATCTCAGAGTTTATGAAGCTAGTCCGTATGTCTGTTATCTCAGAGTTTATGAAGCTAGTCCATATGTCTGTTATCTCAGAGTTTATGAAGCTAGTCCATATGTATGTTATCTCAGAGTTTATGAAGCTAGTCCATGTGTCTGTTATCTCAGAGTTTATGAAGCTAGTCCATATGTCTGTTATCTCAGAGTTTATGAAGCTAGTCAGTGTGTCTGTTATCTCAGAGTTTATGAAGCTAGTCCACATGTCTGTTATCTCAGAGTTTATGAAGCTAGTCCGTATGTCTGTTATCTCAGAGTTTATGAAGCTAGTCCATATGTATGTTATCTCAGAGTTTATGAAGCTAGTCCATATGTATGTTATCTCAGAGTTTATGAAGCTAGTCCACATGTCTGTTATCTCAGAGTTTATGAAGCTAGTCCATATGTCTGTTATCTCAGAGTTTATGAAGCTAGTCCATATGTCTGTTATCTCAGAGTTTATGAAGCTAGTCCATGTGTCTGTTATCTCAGAGTTTATGAAAATAGTCCATGTGTCTGTTATCTCAGAGTTTATGAAGCTAGTCCACATGTCTGTTATCTCAGAGTTTATGAAGCTAGTCCATATGTCTGTTATTGTCTCAGAGTTTATGAAGAAAGTCCACATGTCTATTATCTCAGAGTTTATGAAGCTAGTCCATATGTCTGTTATTGTCTCAGAGTTTATGAAGCTAGTCCATATGTCTGTTATCTCAGAGTTTATGAAGCTAGTCCATATGTCTGTTATCTCAGAGTTTATGAAGCTAGTCCATATGTATGTTATCTCAGAGTTTATGAAGCTAGTCCATATGTCTATTATCTCAGAGTTTATGAAGCTAGTCCACATGTCTATTATCTCAGAGTTTATGAATTTAGTCCACATGTCTATTATCTCAGAGTTTATGAAGCTAGTCCAAATGTCTGTTATCTCAGAGTTTATGAAGCTAGTCCATATGTCTGTTATCTAAGAGTTTATGAAGCTAGTCCATATGTCTGTTATCTCAGAGTTTATGAAGCTAGTCCATATGTCTGTTATCTCAGAGTTTATGAAGCTAGTCCATATGTCTGTTATCTCAGAGTTTATGAAGCTAGTCCGTGTGTCTGTTATCTCAGACTTTATGAAGCTAGTCCACATGTCTGTTATCTCAGAGTTTATGAAGCTAGTCCACATGTCTATTATCTCAGAGTTTATGAAGCTAGTCCATATGTCTGTTATTGTCTCAGAGTTTATGAAGCTAGTCCATATGTCTGTTTTTGTCTCAGAGTTTATGAAGCTAGTCCATATGTCTGTTATCTCAGAGTTTATGAAGCTAGTCCATATGTCTGTTATCTCAGAGTTTATGAAGCTAGTCCATATGTCTGTTATTGTCTCAGAGTTTATGAAGCTAGTCCATATGTCTGTTATCTCAGAGTTTATGAAGCTAGTCCATATGTCTGTTATCTCAGAGTTTATGAAGCTAGTTCATATGTCTGTTATTGTCTCAGAGTTTATGAAGCTAGTCCATATGTCTGTTATCTCAGAGTTTATGAAGCTAGTCCATATGTCTGTTATCTAAGAGTTTATGAAGCTAGTCCACATGTCTGTTATCTCAGAGCTTATGAAGTTAGTCCACATGTCTATTATCTCAGAGTTTATGAAGCTAGTCCATATGTCTGTTATTGTCGCAGAGTTTATGAAGCTAGTCCATATGTCTGTTATCTCAGAGTTTATGAAGCTAGTCCATATGTCTGTTATCTCAGGGTTTATGAATCTAGTCCATGTGTCTGTTATTGTCTCAGAGTTTATGAAGCTAGTCCACGTGTCTGTTATCTCAGAGTTTATGAAGCTAGTCCACATGTCTATTATCTCAGAGTTTATGAAGCTAGTCCATATGTCTGTTATTGTCTCAGAGTTTATGAAGCTAGTCCATATGTCTGTTATTGTCTCAGAGTTTATGAAGCTAGTCCACATGTCTATTATCTCAGAGTTTATGAAGCTAGTCCATATGTCTGTTATCTCAGAGTTTATGAAGCTAGTCCATATGTCTGTTATCTCAGAGTTTATGAAGCTAGTCCATATGTCTGTTATCTCAGAGTTTATGAAGCTAGTCCATATGTCTGTTATCTCAGAGTTTATGAAGCTAGTCCACATGTCTATTATCTCAGAGTTTATGAAGCTAGTTCATATGTCTGTTATTGTCTCAGAGTTTATGAAGCTAGTCCATATGTCTGTTATCTCAGAGTTTATGAAGCTAGTCCACATGTCTATTATCTCAGAGTTTATGAAGCTAGTCCATATGTCTGTTATTGTCTCAGAGTTTATGAAGCTAGTCCATATGTCTGTTATCTCAGAGTTTATGAAGCTAGTCCATATGTCTGTTATCTCAGAGTTTATGAAGCTAGTCCATATGTATGTTATCTCAGAGTTTATGAAGCTAGTCCATATGTCTATTATCTCAGAGTTTATGAAGCTAGTCCACATGTCTATTATCTCAGAGTTTATGAATTTAGTCCACATGTCTATTATCTCAGAGTTTATGAAGCTAGTCCAAATGTCTGTTATCTCAGAGTTTATGAAGCTAGTCCATATGTCTGTTATCTAAGAGTTTATGAAGCTAGTCCACATGTCTGTTATCTCAGAGCTTATGAAGCTAGTCCACATGTCTATTATCTCAGAGTTTATGAAGCTAGTCCATATGTCTGTTATCTCAGAGTTTATGAAGCTAGTCCATATGTCTGTTATCTCAGAGTTTATGAAGCTAGTCCATATGTCTGTTATCTCAGAGTTTATGAAGCTAGTCCATATATCTGTTATCTCAGAGTTTATGAAGCTAGTCCGTGTGTCTGTTATCTCAGAGTTCATGAAGCTAGTCCACATGTCTGTTATCTCAAAGTTTATGAAGCTAGTCCACATGTCTATTATCTCAGAGTTTATGAAGCTAGTCCATATGTCTGTTATCTCAGAGTTTATGAAGCTAGTCCATATGTCTGTTATCTCAGAGTTTATGAAGCTAGTCCATATGTCTGTTATCTCAGAGTTTATGAAGCTAGTCCATATGTCTGTTATCTCAGAGTTTATGAAGCTAGTCCATATGTCTGTTATCTCAGAGTTTATGAAGCTAGTCCACATGTCTATTATCTCAGAGTTTATGAAGCTAGTTCATATGTCTGTTATTGTCTCAGAGTTTATGAAGCTAGTCCATATGTCTGTTATCTCAGAGTTTATGAAGCTAGTCCACATGTCTATTATCTCAGAGTTTATGAAGCTAGTCCATATGTCTGTTATTGTCTCAGAGTTTATGAAGCTAGTCCATATGTCTGTTATCTCAGAGTTTATGAAGCTAGTCCATATGTCTGTTATCTCAGAGTTTATGAAGCTAGTCCATATGTATGTTATCTCAGAGTTTATGAAGCTAGTCCATATGTCTATTATCTCAGAGTTTATGAAGCTAGTCCACATGTCTATTATCTCAGAGTTTATGAATTTAGTCCACATGTCTATTATCTCAGAGTTTATGAAGCTAGTCCAAATGTCTGTTATCTCAGAGTTTATGAAGCTAGTCCATATGTCTGTTATCTAAGAGTTTATGAAGCTAGTCCACATGTCTGTTATCTCAGAGCTTATGAAGCTAGTCCACATGTCTATTATCTCAGAGTTTATGAAGCTAGTCCATATGTCTGTTATTGTCTCAGAGTTTATGAAGCTAGTCCATATGTCTGTTATCTCAGAGTTTATGAAGCTAGTCCATATGTCTGTTATCTCAGAGTTTATGAAGCTAGTCCATATGTCTGTTATCTCAGAGTTTATGAAGCTAGTCCATATATCTGTTATCTCAGAGTTTATGAAGCTAGTCCGTGTGTCTGTTATCTCAGAGTTCATGAAGCTAGTCCACATGTCTGTTATCTCAGAGTTTATGAAGCTAGTCCACATGTCTATTATCTCAGAGTTTATGAAGCTAGTCCATATGTCTGTTATCTCAGAGTTTATGAAGCTAGTCCATATGTCTGTTATCTCAGAGTTTATGAAGCTAGTCCATATGTCTGTTATCTCAGAGTTTATGAAGCTAGTCCATATGTCTGTTATCTCAGAGTTTATGAAGCTAGTCCATATGTCTGTTATCTCAGAGTTTACGAAGCTAGTCCATATGTCTGTTATCTCAGAGTTTATGAAGCTAGTCCATATGTCTGTTATCTCAGAGTTTATGAAGCTAGTCCATGTGTCTGTTATTGTCCCAGAGAGGTAGAGGACATAGCCATAGCGTGTAATTAGTAACCAGTATGTAAATGGCCCATGTTGATAGATGGATTCAGAAGATCATGATAGAAGATGTTACTCCACATTACTCACAGTATTTAGTGGTATTTATGTGGTATTTGTCTTCAGTTAAGGTAGATTTTTCCATA
This sequence comes from Oncorhynchus mykiss, assembly GCF_013265735.2. NCBI lineage: Eukaryota > Metazoa > Chordata > Actinopteri > Salmoniformes > Salmonidae > Oncorhynchus > Oncorhynchus mykiss. The sequence continues at coordinate 7,638,376 of NC_050572.1, read as the reverse complement.
AAGTTTGGAAACCAAAAAAAAAAATCCTAATTTCTTCCCTTTGTGTGCATCTCTCTTTCTCCCCCTTTCCGTACCACCTTCCCAATGCTCGTTTTCTACTTTCTTCTCCCATCCCCTGTTCCCTTTGCTACCCCCTTCTTTCTCCTTCCAATCTCTCTTGCTATCCTTCCTCCATGCCCCCCCCCCCCCCCGTAACTGCAAATAGGCGACCCACCTGTTACTGTAAGTAGGAGAACCACCTGTTACTGTAAATAGGAGACCCACCTGTTACTGTAAATAGGAGACCCACCTGTTACTGTAAATAGGAGACCCACCTGTTACTGTAAATAGGAAACCCGCCTGTTACTGTAAATAGTAGACCAACCTGTTACTGTAAATAGGAGACCCACCTGTGACTGTAACTAGGAGACCAACCTGTTACTGTAAATAGGAGACCCACCTGTGACTGTAACTAGGAGACCCACCTGTTATTTAAATAGGAGACCCATCCTGTTACTGTATATAGGAGACCCACCTGTTACTGTAAATAGGTGAGCCACCTATTACTGTAAATAGGTGAACCACCTGTTACTGTAAATAGGAGATCCACCTGTTATTGTAAATAGGAGACCCACTTGTTACTGTATATATGAGACCCACCTGTTATTGTAAATAGGAGACAAACCTGTTACTGTAAATAGGAGACCCACCTGTTACTGTAAATAGGAGACCCACATGTTACTGTAAATAGGAGACCCACCTGTTACTTTAAATAGAATACCCACTTGTTACTTTAAATAGAAGACCCACTTGTTACTTTAAATAGGAGACCCACCTGTTACTGTAATTAGGAGACCCACCTGTTACTGTACATAGGAGACGCACATGTTACTGTAAATAGGAGACCCACTTGTTACTGTATATATGAGACCCACCTGTTATTGTAAATAGGAGACAAACCTGTTACTGTAAATAGGAGACCCACCTGTTACTGTAAATAGGAGACCCACCTGTTACTGTAAATAGGAGACCCACCTGTTACTGTAAATAGGAGACCCACCTGTTACTTTAAATAGAAGACCCACTTGTTACTTTAAATAGGAGACCCACCTGTTACTGTAAATAGGTGAACCACCTGTTACTGTAAATAGGTGAACCACCTGTTACTGTAAATAGGAGACCCACTTGTTACTGTAAATAGCAGACACACCTGTTATTTTAAATAGGAGACCTACCTGTTACTGTAAATAGGAGACCCACCTGTTACTGTGAATAGGAGACCCACCTGTCACTATCAAAGCTGATGAAATCGTGACTCTAACTGGAATCCACATTTGTTTTTTCAATGGGAAGCACCTCTTATTTTGTAATTTACCTGATGATCAGTTAAGGGATGAAAACGTAATAATCTGTGTGCCCTCAGGTAATTTCCAATGACTTGATGGGGTGAGGTTGGTGTGTAGGTACATTCTGTGGCAGTTCTATGGAAAATAATTCCAGTTCTGTGAGAACACATCAGTATCTGTCCAGCCTCTGTACTTTAGTAAAACAATTTCACTGACTTTATCTGTCCTATCCTGTTTTATCTAACCCCTGTCCTGTCCTGTTGTATCTAACCCCTGTCCTGTACTGTTGTATCTAATCCCTGTACTGTTGTATCTAACCCCTGTCCTGTCCTGTTGTATCTAACCCCTGTACTGTCCTGTTGTATCTAACCCCTGTCCTGTCCTGTTGTATCTAACCCCTGTACTGTCCTGTTGTATCTAACCCCTGTCCTGTCCTGTTGTATCTAACCCCTGTCCTGTCCTGTTGTATCTAACCCCTGTCCTGTACTGTTGTATCTAATCCCTGTACTGTTGTATCTAACCCCTGTACTGTCTTGTTCAAATAAAATAAAATAAAATGTATTTATATAGCCCTTCGTACATCAGCTGATATCTCAAAGTGCTGTACAGAAACCCAGCCTAAAACCCCAAACAGCAAGCAATGCAGGTGTAGTAGCACGTTGTATCTGTTGTATCTAACCCCTGTTCTGTTGTATCTAACCCCTGTCCTGTCCCGTTTTATCTAACCCCTGTCCTGTTGTATCTAACCCCTGTCCTGTCCTGTTTTATCTAACCCCTGTCCTGTACTGTTGTATCTAACCCCTGTCCTGTCCTGTTGTATCTAACCCCTGTACTGTTGTATCTAACCCCTGTCCTGTCCTGTTGTATCTAACCCCTGTCCTGTCCTGTTTTATCTAACCCCTGTCCCGTCCTGTTGTATCTAACCCCTGTCCTGTACTGTTGTATCTAACCCCTGTCCTGTCCTGTTGTATCTAACCCTGTCCTGTCCTGTTGTATCTAACCCCTGTCCTGTCCTGTTGTATCTAACCCCTGTCCTGTCCTGTTTTATCTAACCCCTGTACTGTCCTGTTGTATCTAACCCCTGTCCTGTCCTGTTGTATCTAACCCCTGTCCTGTTGTATCTAACCCCTGTCCTGTTGTATCTAACCCCTCCTCTAGTTCCTTAGGGGTGGTATTAGGTATTGCAGGTCCCTAAAGGACGGTACACACTGCATTCGGAAAGTGTTTGGACTTCTTGACTTTTTCCACATTTTGTTACATTACAGCCTTATTCTATAATTAATTAAATTGTTTTTTGCCTCATCAATCTACACACAAGACCCCATGGTGACATCACAATACCCCATAGTGACATCACAATACCCCAAAGTGACATCACAATACCCCATAGTGACAAAGCAAAAACAGGTTTTTAGACATTTCTGTCTTGGAGCTCTACGGACAATTCTTTCGACCTCATGTCTTGGTTTTTGCTCTGACATGCACTGTCAACTGTGGGACCTTATTTAGACAGGTGTGTGCCATTCCAAATCATGTCCAATCCATTGAATTTACCACAGGTGGACTCCGATTAAGTTGTAGAAACATCTCAAGGATGATCAATGGAAACAGAATGCAGTCAGCCAGGGGCCGCCAGTGCCGCCAGTCAGCCAGGGGCCGCCAGTGCCGCCAGTCAGCCAGGGGCCGCCAGTGCCACCAGTCAGCCAGGGGCCGCCAGAGCCGCCAGTCAGTCCAGAGGCGCCAGAGCCCCTCAGCCCAGAGGCGCCAGAGCCCCTCAGCCCAGAGGCGCCAGAGCCCCTTATCTTTTTGTCATTAAACATGAATCAAAGAACCCACGCTGCATTTTGGTCCGCCTCTACTTCACCCGAAGAGAACCGTTACAGGGACCGTATATAGACAGGTGTGTGCCTTTCCAAATCATGTCCAATCCATTGAATTTACAACAGGTGGACTCCGATCAAGTTGTAGAAACATCTCAAGGATGATCAATGGAAACAGAATGCATCTGAGCTCAATTTCGAGTTTCATAGCAAAAGGTCTGAATACTTATGCTACCGGATGAAAGTTTTAGAACACCTACTGATTCAAGGGTTTTTCTTTATTTGTACTATTTTCTACATTGTAGAATAATAGTGAAGGCCTCAAAACTATGAAATAACACATATGGAATCATGCAGTAACCAAAAAAGTGTTAAACAAATATTTTTATATCAGAGTTTCCTCAAAGAGACACCCTTTGCCTTGATGACAGTTTTGCACACGCTTGGCATTCTCTCAACCAGCTTCATGAGGTAGTCACCTAGAACTCATTTAAATTAACAGGTGTGCCTTCTTAAAAGATCATTTGTGGAATGTTGTTCCTTCTTAATGCGTTTGAGCCATTCAGTTGTGTTGTGACAAGGTAAACAGAAGCCCTATTCCGACCCACCTGTTACTGTAAAGAAGAGAACCACCTGTTACTGTAAATAGGAGAACCACCTGTTACTGTAAATAGGAGACCCACCTGTTACTGTAAATAGGAGACCCACATGTGACTGTAAATAGGATACCCACCTGTTACTTTAAATAGAAGACCCACCTGTTATTGTATATAGGAGACCCACCTGTTACTGTAAATAGGAAACTGACCTGTTACTGTAAATAGAAGACCCACCTGTTACTGTAAAAAGGTGAACCACCTATTACTGAAAATAGGAGACTGACCTGTTACTGTAAATAGGAGACCCACCTGTTACTATAAATAGGAGACCCACCTGTTACTGTAAATAGGAGACCCACCTGTTACTGTAAATAGGAGACCCACCTGTTACTGTAAATAGGAGACCCACCTGTTACTATAAATAGGAGACCCACCTGTTACTGTAAATAGGAGACCCACCTGTTATTTTAAATAGGAGACCCACCTGTTACTTTAAATAGGAGACCTACCTGTTACTGTAAATAGGAGACCCACCTGTTACTGTAAATAGGAGACCCACCTGTTTGTCACGACTTCCACCGAAGTTGGCTCCCCTGCCTGTTCGGGCGGTGCTCGGCGGTCGTCGTCACCGTCCTACTAGCCGCTACCGATCCCTTTCTCGTTTGTCTGTTGGTTTTGTCTTATTAGTTTCACCTGTGTGTATTCTGGTTTAATTAGCTTCCTTATATATAGTAGGTTGTCCCGCCCCTGTTTTGTGCGGGATTGTTTTTTGTTACTCTGTTGGATAGTGGTTTCCATGTGTGTATTCTCGGGACTGTTTGGTCCTGTGTTTGGGCTGGTCGATGCGCCCTGTATGTTGGCGTGACCGTTTTTTGGAGGAGAATAAATCACGATATACTGAACCCTGCTCTCTGCGCCTGATTCCAACCCACCACTCCTAGTATCCCGTGACACTGTTACTGTAAATAGGAGACCCACCTGTGATTGTAAATAGGAGACCCACCTGTTATTTTAAATAGAAGACCCACCTGTTATTTTAAATAGAAGACCCAACTGTTACTGTAAATAGGAGACCCCCCTGTTGCTTTAAATAGGAGACCCACCTGTTACTGTAAATAGGAGACCCCCCTGTTGCTTTAAATAGGAGACCCACCTGTTACTGTATATAGGAGACCCACCTGTTATTGTAAATAGGAGACCCACCTGTTACTGTAAATAGGAGACCCACCTGTTACTGTAAATAGGAGACCCACCTGTTACTGTAAATAGGAGACACACCTGTTACTGTAAATAGGAGACACACCTGTTACTGTAAATAGGAGACCCACCTGTTACTGTAAATAGGAGACCCACCTGTTACTGTAAATAGGAGACCCACCTGTCACTGTCAAAGCTGATGAAATCTTGACTCTAACTGGAATCCACATGTGTTTTTTCAATGGGAAGCACCTCTTATTGTGTAATTTACCTGATCAGTTAAGGGCGGAATGAAAACGTAATAATCTGTGTGCCCTCAGGTAATTTCCAATGACTTGATGGGGTGAGGTTGGTGTGTAGGTACATTCTGTGGCAGTTCTATGGAAAATAATTCCAGTTCTGTGAGAACACATCAGTGTCTGTCCAGTCTCTGTACTTTAGAAACACAATTTCACTGACTTTAACTCACTCACTTACTCTAACCTTTCACCCCAGGCCTGATATAAACGAACCCCTAACCCCTGTCCTGTCCTGTCCTAATCTAACCCTTCACCCCTGTCCTGTCCTGTTCTAATCTAACCCTTCACCCCTGTCCTGTCCTGTTCTAATCTAACCCTTCACCCCTGTCCTGTTCTAATCTAACCCTTCACCCCTGTCCTGTCCTGTTCTGATCTAACCCTTTACCCCTGTCCTGTTCTAATCTAACCCTTCACCCCTGTCCTGTTCTGATCTAACCCTTCACCCCTGTCCTGTTCTGATCTAACCTTTCACTCCTGTCCTGTCCTGTTCTGATCTAATCCTTCACCCCTCTCCTGTCTTTGTGAGATGCAGAGTAGGTGAACGGATGATCTCTGCATGTGTGGTTCCCACCATGAAGCATGGAGGAGGAGGTGTGATGTTGTGGGGGTGCTTTGCTGGTGACACTGTCAGTGATTTATTTAGAATTCAAGGCACACTTATCCTGCATGGTTACCACTGCATTCTGCAGCGATACGCCATCCCATCTGGTTTGTGCTTAGTGGGACTATCATTTGGTTTTCAACAGGACAATGACCCAACACACCTCCCGGCTTTGTAAGGGCTATTTGACCAAGGAGAGTGATGGAGTGCTGCATCAGATGACCTGGCCTCCACAATCACCTGACCTCAACCCAATTGATATGGTTTGATATGAGTTGGACCACAGAGTGAAGGAAAAGCAGCCAACAAGTGCTCAGCATATGTGGGAACTCCTTCAAGACTGTTGCCAAGAGTGTGCAAAGCTGTCATCGAGGCAAAGGGTGGCTACTTTGAAGAATCTAAAATCTGAAATATATTTATTTGAGTTGTGTAAACACACTTTTTTGGTTACTACATGATTCCATATGTGTTATTTAATAGTTTTGATGTCTTCCCTGTTATTCTACGATGTAGAACACATTAATATAAATCAAAGTACGAGGACCGACGCTGGAGACGAGAAGCAGGTTGTAACGGACGTCTTCGGGAGAAAGAGAGGAGGACCAAAGTGCAGCGTGGTAAGTGTCCATATTGATTTATTCAAAAAAACACAACTGAACACTGGGACAAAATAATAAAGGTGAAATATACAGAACCGAAACAGTACCGTGTGGCCAAAACACCCACAAACCAAAAGTGAAACCCAGGCTACCTAAGTATGGTTCTCAATCAGGGACAACAATTGACAGCTGCCTCTGATTGAGAACCATACTAGGCCGAACTCAAAAACCAACATAGAAAAACAAACATAGACTGCCCACCCCAACTCACGCCCTGACCAAACGAAAACAAAGAATAAAATAACAGAACTATGGTCAGAACGTGACACAGGTTAGTCAACATTTATTAAGGAAGAGACATGAAACCAGACAGGCACAGCGTCGCCACACAGATACACAATGACATTCGACAATAACTGCAGCAGTGGGAACAGAGAACTGACTAATATAGAGGAGGTAATAAACAGGGGATTGAGTCCAGGTGAGTCCAGTATTCAATGATGCGCGTGACGGGGGGTGAGGGCGTACTGATGGTGGCAGGAGTGCGTAATGCTGAGGAGCGTGTCGCCATCGAGCTCCGGGGAAGGGGGTGGGGGGGGAGCAAGACAAAAAAACCTTGAATGAGTAGGTGTGTCCAAACTGGTACTGTATACTCTCCACCACCCAGCCCCCAATCCTCTCCCAGCCCCCGTTCCCTCAAAGCCCCTGTTCCCACCCAGTCCCTGTCCCCATCCAGCCCCTGTGCCAATCCAGCCCCTGTCCCAACCCAGCCCCTGTCCCAACCTAGCCCCTGTCCCAGCCCCTGTCCCAACCCAGCCCCTGTCCCCACCCAGCCACTGTCCCCACCCAGCCACTGTCCCCACCCAGCCACTGTCCCAACCCAGCCCCTGTCCCAACCCAGCCCCTGTCCCCACCCAGCCCCTGTCCCCACCCAGCCCCTGTCCCAGCCCCTGTCCCAACCCAGCCCCTGTCCCCACCCAGCCACTGTCCCCACCCAGCCACTGTCCCCACCCAGCCACTGTACCAACCCAGCCCCTGTCCCAACCCAGCCCCTGTCCCCACCCAGCCCCTGTCCCCACCCAGCCACTGTCCCCACCCAGCCCCTGTCCCAACCCAGCCCCTGTCCCCACCCAGCCCCTGTCCCCACCCAGCCCCTGTCCCAGCCCCTGTCCCAACCCAGCCCCTGTCCCCACCCAGCCAATGTCCCCACCCAGCCACTGTCCCCACCCAGCCACTGTCCCAACCCAGCCCCTGTCCCCACCCAGCCCCGGTCCTAACCCAGCCACTGTCCCCACCCAGCCCCTGTCCCCACCCAGCCCCGGTCCTAACCCAGCCACTGTCCCCACCCAGCCCCTGTCCCAACCCAGCCCCTGTCCCCACCCAGCCCCTGTCCCCACCCAGCCACTGTCCCCACCCAGCCCCTGTCCCAACCCAGCCCCTGTCCCCACCCAGCCCCTGTCCCCACCCAGCCCCTGTCCCAGCCCCTGTCCCAACCCAGCCCCTGTCCCCACCCAGCCAATGTCCCCACCCAGCCACTGTCCCCACCCAGCCACTGTCCCAACCCAGCCCCTGTCCCCACCCAGCCCCTGTCCCAACCCAGCCCCTGTCCCCACCCAGCCCCGGTCCTAACCCAGCCACTGTCCCCACCCAGCCCCTGTCCCAACCCAGCCCCTGTCCCCATCCAGCCCCTGTCCCCACCCAGCCCCTGTCCCAACCCAGCCCCTGTCCCCATCCAGTCCCTTAACCGATGTAATTTGGCTTCAACGTGCTATTGAGTCTTCACATAAAAATTAATGGTGTAACGTGATCGATGGCTTCGCCCGTGTGAAAGTCATTGCCCTCTGTGTGTGTATGTAATGTAATATATTGTAATGTAATGTATTATATTGTAATGTAATGTAATAAATTGTAGTGTAATGTAATGTAATATATTGTAATGTAATATATTGTAATGTAATGTAATGTAATATATTGTAGTGTAATGTAATGTAATGTATTGGAGTGTATTGTAAGGTATTGTATTGTATTGTATTCTTATGTATGCTGATCTGTGGAGGATTGCGTTTCTACAACAGAAACAGAAGGATGTGATCTGCAGTTTTGTTTTTGATATTAAGGGTAGTTGGTTACTCGTGGCATTCAGTTCAACTTCTCTCCCCCTCTCCTCCTCTCACTGACTCAACCCGACAGGCAGCGATCCAGCTAGCTATCGTTGTTTAAAGGGCCAGTGTAGTCAAAATTCTGTTTTTTCCTTTGTTTTATATCATATTGTACAATAGCTGATAAAACAAACGCTATAAAAATGTAAAAAATCTGCGTTAATTCCTGATAGTTGATGGTTGAAAATACATTCTGAAACAGGAACTGGTTACATCACTGCCTGGTAAGGCAGCTGCTCGGCCTCCAACCGCAAGGCACTACAGAGAGTTGTGCGAACAGCCCAGTACATCACTGGGGCCAAGCTTCCTGTCATCCAGGACCGCTATACCAGGCAGTGTCAGAGGAAGGCCGTAACAATGATCAAAGACTCGTCACCCTAGTCATAGACTATTTTCTCTGCTACCGCACAGCAAGCGATACCAGAGCACCAAGTCTAGGACAAGAAGGCTTCTAAACAGCTTCTACCCCGAAGCCATAAGACTCCTGAACATCTAATCAAATGGCTACCCAGACTATTTACATTGCCCCCCCACCCCCACCCCTCTTCCCCTCTTTACGCCACTACTACTCTGTTGTCCTCTATGCATAGTAACTTTAATAACTCTACCTACATGTACATACTACCTCACTAACCGGTGCCCCCAGCATATTGACTCTGTACCAGTACCCCCCTGTATATAGTCTCCATATTGACTGTACCAGTACCCCCCTGTATATAGTCTCCATATTGACTCTGTACCAGTACACCCCTGTATATAGCCTCCATATTGACTCTGTACCAGTACCCCCCTGTATATAGTCTCCATATTGACTCTGTACCGGTACCCCCTGTATATAGTCTCCATATTGACTCTGTACCAGTACCCCCTGTATATAGCCTCCATATTGACTCTGTACCAGTACCCCCCTGTATATAGCCTCCATATTGACTCTGTACCAGTACCCCCCCTGTATATAGTCTCCACATTGACTCTGTACCAGTACCACCCTGTATATAGCCTCCATATTGACTCTGTACCAGTACCCCCCTGTATATAGCCTCCATATTGACTCTGTACCAGTACCCCCCTGTATATAGTCTCCACATTGACTCTCTGTACCAGTACCCCCCTGTATATAGTCTTGGTATTGTTATTTCACTACTGCTGTTTAATGACTTGTTACTTTTATCTCTTATTCTTATCTGTATATTTTTTTTAAATATACTGTTGGTTAGGGGCTCGAAAGTAAGCATTTCACTGTAAGGTGTACAACACCTGTTGTATTCAGCATTTCACTGTAAGGTGTACAACACCTGTTGTATTCAGCCTTTCACTGTAAGGTGTACAACACCTGTTGTATTCAGCATTTCACTGTAAGGTGTACAACACCTGTTGTATTCAGCATTTCACTGTAAGGTGTACAACACCTGTTGTATTCAGCATTTCACTGTAAGGTGTACAACACCTGTTGTATTCAGCCTTTCACTGTAAGGTGTACAACACCTGTTGTATTCGGCGCTTGTGACTAATAGCATTTGATTTGAACTTCTAATCCCGCAGGTTTGAATGGTCAGGAGTTTCGGCTTTCCATGGTGACATCACCATGAGGTAAATTAGTGAAATAGACCAATGAGAAAGAGAGTTCCAAACCTCTCTGCCAATAACAGCTAGTTTTCAGTTTTACCTTCCCCCTCAGACCACTCCCAGACAGTCCTAGAAAAAATATATGCTAATGAAAATCTATTACAGGATCGTTCCATTTCATTTCATTAAGCCACCATCTCAGATGCTTCTGAAATGGTTTATGTAGATAAAAACAGATTAGATAAGAATTCCTGACACATTATTTTGACAATTTTAACTCTCAGAAAGCTAAATGAGTGAACGCAAATTGGTCATTTCAAATGATAGGATTCATATTCGATAAATATAGTACCCAACATCCAATTTGTACCAAACCTAAATGAATAAAACTTAAGGGATCAAAATAAATGGTCAAATCCCACCGACAGACCCTCATGTCTTAACCATTTTTAAGAAGAGGTTTTGTATCCAAATTGAATGTTGGGTGCTATATTTATTGAGTATTACACAAATCCAACCAATTGAAAATAGCCAATTTGGGTGCAATCAATTAGTTAATTTCTCAGAGTTCAAATTATCTTTCAACAAAATAATGCTGCAGGAATGCTAATCTTACCTGTTTCTAACTACAAAAACAACTTCAGAACAAAACCGAGATGGTGGGTGTTTAAGTCCTCTTTCTTGTGCTCTTTAAGGTGGAATGACTTAAAACGGCTGCATTGGGCCTTTAACCCTTAAGAGTGTTTCTGCCTGGCCCAGTCCATTCTCAGAAAAAGTGAGAAATGTCAAATTTGCCTTAAGGCATGCCACGCATTCTACAGCCAGACAGTGGAGACGATATGTCATGGTGAGAAAGGAGAGGGAAAGGGGAGTGAGGGAAAAGGAGGTGAGGGAGAGTAATGAGAGCGAGGTGAGGGAGAGAGAGACGGAGGAAGGGAGAGGAGGGATGTGAGAAAGTTTAACAGTGTGGCTCCATGGTTGGCACTCGCTCTCTCTCTCGCTCACTTAACCGTCTCTCTCTCGCTCTCTCTCTCTCACTCTCTCTCGCTCACTTAACCGTCTCTCGCTCTCTCTTTCTCGCTCTCTCTCTTGCTCTCTTTCTTACTCTCTCTTTCTCGCTCTCTCTCTCTCGCTCTCTTTCTCGCTCTCTCTCTCGCTCTCTCTCGCTCACTTAACCGACTCTCTTTCTCGCTCTCGCTCTCTCTCTCTCACTCTCTCTCTCTCTCGGTCTCTCTTTCTCTCATTGACCACGTTTACATGCACACACTATTCAGGATAAGCTGTTTACATGCATCTTTGGTATCCCGCTCACGAGTATCCCTGTATCCATGAATAAACAGAAGATTCCTCGTCTAAGTTCATATGGGTTAAATGGAATATTAACTGAAATGTGGACACTGACTGTAGACCGACAACCTCTCACATGTAACATAATCTTAACTGAAATATGGACACTGACTGTAGACCGACAACCTCTCACATGTAACATAATATTAACTGAAATATGGACACTGACTGTAGACCGATAACCTCTCACCTGTAACGGAATATTAACTCCTGCAGAATTATGCATTTCTTCCATAAAATGTATGAACAAATGTTAATTTTGTAAATGTTATTTATTTATTTCAGCATCTCTTGAGAAAATGTGAATGAGTCTGTACGGTGTAATCGTTGACACAGTATTTCAACTGCATAAATGACGCACCCAAGATCAACTGAAGTCTTTCATCATTTTCTCCGTTTTTAATTTTCTGATGGCATTTGGACATTTTGCACAGGACCAATGATATTTTTTTGTTGTTTTGTTATTGTGTTTTCTCCCCCGGTCCCTAAACGAAACAGATAAATTTACCAGTGTTAACTAGATTACTAATCATTCTATCAATGTAAGACATTATTCTGGTGAGCACTACTTTATTTAGTCTCATAGGGCAACAAGGTACGACAGAAGAGAAGCTGCATGTATCTAACTAGATGACAAACAAATGGCCTACCAAATGTAGAAAATGATACGCAGAAATGTGTCTAAATTAGGACGGAAGGTAGTCAGTAGTCCAGTGTGGTGCAGTGAGGAGTATCAGCTAAATGAATTATTAAGGAATTATTATGTTGAACTGTGTAGATGTCCTTCTTTCTGAAGTGATTTGTTTCACAATCAGATCAAAACATAATCACTGAGACTGCGCAGACCGTGAAAAACAACGGTAAGCCTAAATACGGTAAGACGTTAACATGGCATAGCATCCCGTCTAAAATCAGCACAGCCCACAATCCGTTTCGGGTTATTGTAAACGGGATATGATGTTTAGATATATACGGCCATTCTCTCTTTCTCACTATGGATGGAACATTGTGTCATAATGTGCCAGCCAACCAGGATCAGGCCAGGGTTTACATTTACAAACCATGGCAGATGGATTCAACAGGTGAAATGTTCATCTCCTTCTGGTAAAATATATTGATTTGACTGTGCTTGCCTTGGTTTCCCCATTAAACCAGTCAAAATGCATTCCTGAGCTATAAATTGTTTAAAAAAATAAAAGTTGCATTATTAATCAAGAGACGTCATCAATAAAGGTGATTGGAAGTGGAAGTCTGGCATGAATGTGTGGCTGTCTAAAATAAACAGCTAGCTAGAATTCCTAAAGAGCTGTAGAGGGTAGCTTATGTTTGTGTGTGCAAACGGTTGGAATGTGCATGATGGCCCACGTCACATGTTGTTGGGATGTTGGTGTTGTTGTTGACAAACCGAGGGAGAACAAATAAACCTTTGAACGCGCGTCAAGGTTGCCTGGCAACACGACTTTTGAGTTGCATTGAATCCTATGTGGGGCAGAAATCAACGTTTGCACCAGGAACGTTTCCTTTCACGACACCTCTACAAGCCCAGGACGTTGAATAAAATGAAACGTGCCTGATTCAAACACGCATTTCTGCCAGACATATCATTCAATGCAATTAAACATCGGGTTTCCAGGCAAATGTTATGTTGTTCAATCTGTATTCGACCTGGTAGATGCGCACATCATTGCACAAGCGCGATATCATTTTGCCAGTATTCTACACGCCTACCCACTCATAACGACTCTCGACATTCAATCGCTCAATCCAGTCAATTGGAATATGATGTTGGAGAGAGATAGACCATTATAATATGATGTTGGAGAGAGAGAGAGACCATTATAATATGATGTTAGAGAGAGAGACCATTATAATATGATGTTAGAGAGAGAGACCATTATAATATGATGTTGGAGAGAGAGAGACCATTATAATATGATGTTAGAGAGAGAGACCATTATAATATGATGTTAGAGAGAGAGAGACCATTATAATATGATGTTGGAGAGAGAGAGACCATTATAATATGATGTTAGAGAGAGAGACCATTGTAATATGATGTTGGAGAGAGAGAGACCATTATAATATGATGCTAGAGAGAGAGACCATCATAATATGATGTTGGAGAGAGAGAGACCATTATAATAGGATGTTGGAGAGAGAGAAACCATTATAATATGATGTTAGAGAGAGAGACCATTGTAATATGATGTTGGAGAGAGAGAGACCGGTGTAATATGATGTTGGAGAGAGAGAGACCATTATAATATGATGTTAGAGAGAGAGACCATTGTAATATGATGTTGGAGAGAGAGAGACCATTATAATATGATGTTAGAGAGAGAGAGAGACCATTATAATATGATGTTGGAGAGAGAGAGACCATTATAATATGATGTTAGAGAGAGAGACCATTATAATATGATGTTAGAGAGAGAGAGAGACCATTATAATATGATGTTGGAGAGAGAGAGACCATTATAATATGATGTTGGAGAGAGAGAGACCATTATAATATGATGTTAGAGAGAGAGACCATTATAATATGATGTTAGAGAGAGAGAGAGACCATTATAATATGATGTTGGAGAGAGAGAGACCATTATAATATGATGTTGGAGAGAGAGAGACCATTATAATATGATGTTAGAGAAAGAGACCATTGTAATATGATGTTGGAGAGAGAGAGACCATTATAATATGATGTTAGAGAGAGAGACCATTGTAATATGATGTTGGAGAGAGAGAGACCATTATAATATGATGCTAGAGAGAGAGACCATCATAATATGATGTTGGAGAGAGAGAGACCATTATAATAGGATGTTGGAGAGAGAGAAACCATTATAATATGATGTTAGAGAGAGAGACCATTGTAATATGATGTTGGAGAGAGAGAGACCAGTGTAATATGATGTTGGAGAGAGAGAGACCATTATAATATGATGTTAGAGAGAGAGACCATTGTAATATGATGTTGGAGAGAGAGAGACCATTATAATATGATGTTAGAGAGAGAGAGACCATTATAATATGATGTTAGAGAGAGAGATAGACCATTATAATATGATGTTGGAGAGAGAGAGACCATTATAATATTATGTTGGAGAGAGAGAGACCATTATAATATGATGTTAGAGAAAGAGACCATTGTAATATGATGTTGGAGAGAGAGAGACCAGTGTAATATGATGTTGGAGAGAGAGAGAGAGAGAGACCATTATAATATGATGTTAGAGAGAGAGAGAGAGACCAGTGTAATATGATGTTAGAGAGAGAGAGACCATTATAAAATGATGTTGGAGAGAGAGAGACCATTATAATATGATGTTAGAGAGAGAGAGAGACCATTATAACATGATGTTAGAGAGAGAGACCATTATAATATGATGTCAGAGAGAGAGACCATTGCAATATGATGTTGGAGAGAGAGAGAGACCAGTGTAATATGATGTTAGAGAGAGAGACCATTATAATATGATGTTGGAGAGAGAGAGAGAGACCATTATAATATGATGTTAGAGAGAGAGACCAGTGTAATATGATGTTGGAGAGAGAGAGACCATTATAATATGATGTTAGAGAGAGAGAGACCATTATAATATGATGTTGGAGAGAGAGAGAGACCATTATAATATGATGTTAGAGAGAGAGACCAGTGTAATATGATGTTGGAGAGAGAGAGACCATTATAATATGATGTTAGAGAGAGAGACCAGTGTAATATGATGTTGGAGAGAGAGAGAGACCATTATAATATGATGTTAGAGAGAGAGAGACCATTATAATATGATGTTAGAGAGAGAGAGACCATTATAATATGATGTTAGAGAGAGAGAGACCAGTGTAATATGATGTTGGAGAGAGAGAGACCATTATAATATGATGTTGGAGAGAGAGAGACCATTATAATATGATGTTAGAGAGAGAGACCAGTGTAATATGATGTTGGAGAGAGAGACCATTGGGATATGATGTTTGTGGAGAAAATGTTTTAGCGTCTTTTGAAGAGGGCGGAGAGAACTCATAAAGGCGCACATGATTGGATAGACGCGTGTGACCACGCCCGTTGGTGGTATCTTGGTCTATATTCAAGCGCTGCGTTCAACCACTGTTGAAACTAGTGGGTATCCTTCTACGGGAGCGACAGGTTGAAGTGCGAGGAAAAGTAAAAGAGACTAGCTATTTTTTTCTTCAAAGGACAACCCCCCCCCCAAAAAAAATTATACGATCGCCTTTTATTTTTGCCATTGGATCCATAACACTGCGCAGGGGCTGGATTAAATTGAGACCACTTTTTGTGTTTTTCCTTTGAAATTTTCTTTAAAAACACCGAACAACGATGGGTTCCCAAGCGTCCAAAGGAGAGGTAGTCGTGGAGGCGAAAGCTGCTGCCGCGGACGCGGCTTCAGTCAAAACGAACGGACAGGTATGAAACGCTCTCATCCCTGGGCCACCACACGACACACCTTTTTTACTCAACTAACTAAAAAAATAGCTTAGCTAATATTTTCTGTAGTATAATGTTGCTATTTAATTTTAAAAACGAGGTTGGTCTGTTTCGATTATATTATTAGGGGATAAATGTGCATCTTGGTTTAGTCTGGCTCGCATGGTCACCAGTGACGGGTAGCTAGTTACCAACACTAGATTGAGACGCGGGGGGGATGGAACTGCCAACGTGCTTGCTGCTAAAGCCGTGATATAATATCTAAAATAACGTAGTTAATCGGGGTTTGGACCTGGAGCATATGCCACCGTTAACGAACCTTGGTTCTAGTTAGCCTCACTAGCTCGGTTACAGTTCCAAAGCCGGGGGTTGGAAAGGCGAGGGCGCACGTAGACAAGCTACCCCCTCATGCAGAAAATATCACAGACAATTTGTGAATTATGGATTCAAAAGCAGCGTTTTAACAGTGGATATCAATCTAATCACACCGAATTTATGCAAGCCCATCCATGATGGATGAAGTTGCAGCCCCTCAAGACCGGGAGAGTCTAGACATGTCTCGATCAGTGACTGTAAACGTTATTTTATAGACAAATGCAAAATCGACATAAATCACATCTTCACCTTGTGAAATGAATGTACATTTTTGTCAGTGCATCATCAGTTTCATTGAATTTTTTTATTTAAATATAATGTATTGTTTTTTTCATCGACTGGGCCAGGTCTTTATTGAAAAGATACCCCCCTCCTGTGTGTGATGTTGCACCGTCGCCGCCTGTCGTTTTCTTGTGGTTCTACAAGGCGTCGGCTTTTGAGCGACACGGTGGTTAATTGATGAGCACGACGAATCATCGTTATATAGCTAAATGTGTTGATGGTTGTGTTTGAGCCACAGTGTAAAAATCTAACGTC
Organism: Oncorhynchus mykiss; assembly: GCF_013265735.2. Classification (NCBI taxonomy): domain Eukaryota; kingdom Metazoa; phylum Chordata; class Actinopteri; order Salmoniformes; family Salmonidae; genus Oncorhynchus; species Oncorhynchus mykiss. The sequence continues at coordinate 7,621,505 of NC_050572.1, read as the reverse complement.
AATTGTATTTTCTTTATTAATTTCATTTTATTATATATATATATTTTTTTAAACCATCCTCTAATTTAGTTCCTTCAATTTCCCTCCTTTCCTCCTAGGAGAATGGCCATGTCAAATCCAATGGTGACGTCTCGGCCACAGAGACGGCTGCGACCAACGGTTCCACTGACGCCGCCGAGGAGCCCGAGGCTGGCGCGGGAGGGGACGCCATCGAGCCAGCGCCAGCCGCCGACAAGGATGCCGCCAAACCGGTAGGTGAGGCCGCCACCAAGGATACCCCTAAGAAAAAAAAGAAGTTCTCTTTGAAGAAATCATTCAACTTCAAGGGCCTGAAACTGAAGAAGACCAAGAAAGAGGAGGTGGTGAAGGAGGAGGCGGCCGCTCCCGCTGAGGAGAAACCAGCTGAGAACGGAGCCGCTGTGGCTTCGGAGGAGAAGAAAGAGGAGGTGGTGAAGGAGGAGGCTACTGCTCCTGCTACAGAAGCCCCGAAGGCAGAGGAGGTGCAGGCTAAAGCTGAGGAGGTGAAGGAGGCTCCTAAGGAGGAGGTGAAGGTGGAGGTGAAGGAGGCGGCTGCCGCTGCTCCTGCCCCAGAGCCCACCAAACCAACAGAGGAGACCAGCTCGACCCCCACGGCAGCAGCTCCCTCCCAACAGAAAGCAGAGTGATTGTATCTTTACCCACAACAAGGACTGTGAACTGTTTTTCAAGAGAGAGAGAAAAAAATTGAGTTATATATATATATATATTTATATATGTGTGTATATGTATACATATGTATAGATATATGTATATGTAAATATGTACACATTTATGTGAGAGACTCCTTCGTGCCACTTTTGTCATGGTAACAAGATGACAGACTAGATTCACTAGTTCACTTCCCTGGTTACGACCCCTGGTTACAGCGAGACATCTGAACCCGTTGTTAGTATTATGTGCTGATTGCTGTGGGACAACGGGGAGAGTGGAAGACACAGTTATGGATGGGAGTTGAGTTGACGTGTCTTTCTCAAAACACCCAGCTCAAAAAGATGCATCAACGCGAACGAGCGAGACACCAACCAACCACCACATTAAATAAAAAAATAAACAAGAAATAAACAAAAAAGACTCGCCAACTTTATACATTCCTATATTTTAACCCAAAATTTGAAGTATTTTGTGGTGTTACAATAGAGAACCATTTTAAAGATTCAGAGAAGTTTTGTTTTGTTTTGAAGAAAAATAAATCAATAAGTTTAGATTTTTATCTTGGCTATAAAAAAATAAGAGAAATAAAAAAGAACAATTAAGCTTGCTATGTTCACTGTTGCAGTTTTAAAACGAAGCAGAGTTGTTGATCTGTCTGTGGTGTGTAAGCCTGACTCTTGCTCGATGGTCTCTGTAAATACGTTGGACTGATTCTGTTCTTTATTTTGCTAATGTTGACAGATGTTTATGGTTTTATTGTAAAGTTGAAAATGGTAAATAAATGTTGGTTACCAATACCTGCCCATTGTTGTATGGATACAGTTATTTTTAGGTGGGAAGGGTGATTTAGTAGTACAGCTGGGGGACAAAATCTTTATTAACTGTTTATTGTGGTCATAAACATTCCTCTTTTACCCGAACAAAATCAATAAACACAGCATGCAACCATTTCGAAGCCTTTACAGTTCATATGAGGAAATCAGTCAATTGAAATAAATTCATTAGGTCCTAATCTGTGGATTTTCACATGACTGGGAATTACAGATCTGTATCTGTTGGTCACAGAAAAAGGTAGGGGTGTGGATCAGGAAACCAGTCGGTATCTCATGCAGCGCCACACATCTCCTTCGACTAGAGTTGATCAGGCTGTTGATTGTGGCCTGTGGAAGGTTGTCCCACTCCTCTTCAATGGCTGTGTGACGTTGTTAGACATTGGCGGGAACTGGAACATGCTGTCGTACGCGTCAATCCAGAGCATCCCAAACATGCTCAATGGCTGACATGTCTGGTGAGTATGCAATTTATGGAAAAACTCAGACATTTTCAATTACCAGGAATTGTGTACAGATCCTTGCAACATGGGGCCGTGCAAATTGCACGCTCCCTCAAAACTTGACATCTGTAGCATTGTGTTGTGTGACAAAACTGCACATTTTAGAGAGGTCTTTTATTTGTCCCCAGCACAAGGTGTACCTGTGTAATAATCATGATGTTTAATCCGTTTCTTGATATGTCACATCTGTCAGATGGATCGATTATCTTGGCAAAGGAGAAAGGCTCACTAACAGGGATGTAAACACATTTGTGCAGAAAACTTGAGAGAGAAATAAGCTTTTTGAGCATCTGGAACATTTCTGGGATACTTTAATTCAGCTCTTCAACATGGGACCAACACTTCACATGTTGCGTTTATATTTTTGTTCAGTGTACAATGTGCTTTACAATTCTAAGAATCAATGAGTTACATTACATTTTCCGATAGGAATGTGATTCTTGTAAGAGCACATTGATGTGTTTTAGACTTCTCATAGTTCATAATCCCAAGATTAATGTTCATTTAAGAGATAGGCTTGTCAAGAATGTCAGGCTGACCAATTAAATATGTAATCAACCAATCACACATAGTAGTAAACCACCTACAACTGAAAACAAGAGGGGACAATACCTAATTTGTCATCATTTATTACTTAGGCTATTAGTTCACACAGAGAATACGTTTTGGTGGAGTATTGGTAAGTGCTGATGGAGAGGAGAGACTACTGCAGAGAATTAAGATCCACCCCATGATGCTACATTCTAGGGCTATGGCACAATCTCAATATATTTTTCTTGACTCCTCATGTCCTCTCTCCTCATCTCCTTTTCAAAAACATATTGGATAAGATAGTTAGAGGGACTTCCCTCTGACCTTCTCCTCCAATGTGTTTTGAGATGTGAGGAGTCAAGGAAATGCAATTGAGATTCTCCCTGTGTACCTGTTTTGTCTCTCTTTCTTCCCAACGTGTGGAAAACTCCCACTAGCCCATTCCTCCACCAATCCAATGCTTTTAGATTTGTAATAAGTAGTGAACAGAACAAGTGCACACTTCTGGAAAATGGTAGAGAATTGGAAAGCAGCCAATGATCCTTGCATACGCGCCCACATTATCCCCGTGACCTCTGTAACCCCTGTAGTGACAGCATCTCTCAAGACGTCATTGCTTAGGACTTATATACCTCCTCAAATCACACAAGAAATAACTTCTCCTCGTGTATTCTTCCTCAATAAAGTTAGTTTTTTGAACTCTAAATCGTTGATCCTGATCTGGGTTGGTTGTAGGTTCGTATCCCAAATGACATCCTATGCACTATACTGTATATAGTGCACTAATTTGGACCAGAGTCCTATTGGGGAATAGGGTGCCATTGGGGATACGCCCACTGACCTAGTTCACATGGTGATATGATGAGTTGAGATCAGAGTTATTTCTAGTCATCCCAGGCTTCAAACAATGATGAATTATTCAAACACAGATGTAGCTCCACATTTGTGTTGCTTCAGCCATTTTGCACAGATTGCAGAGGCATTTGTCGAACTCAAAGTCTATTAATCTAATCACTGAACTGACAATTTGTGAATATGTGAATGAGGTCGTTACATAGCTTATTACTGTGGATGAAGTCTTTAGGTAGCTTACTACTGTGGATGAGGTCTTTAGGAAGCTTATTACTGTGGATAAGGTCTTCAGGAAGCTTGCTAATGTGGATGAGGTCGTTAGGTAGCTTACTACTGTGGATGAGGTCTTTAGGAAGCTTGCAACTGTGGATGAGGTCTTTAGGAAGCTTGCAACTGTGGATGAGGTCATTAGGTAGCTTACTACTGTGGATGAGGTCGTTAGGTAGCTTATCACTGTTGATGAAGTCTTTAGGTAGCTTACTACTGTGGATGAGGTCTTCAGGAAGCTTGCAACTGTGGATGAGGTCATTAGGTAGCTTACTACTGTGATTGAGGTTGTTAGGTAGCTTACTACTGTGGATGAGGTTGTTAGGTACTAGCCTACTACTGTGGATGAAGTCGTTATGTACAAGCCCACTACTGTGGATGAGGTCGTTAAGTACTAGCCTACTACTGTGGATGAGGTCATTAGGTACTAGCCTCCTACTGAGGATGAGGTCGTTAGGTAGCTTACTACTGTGGATGAGGTCGTTAGGTACTAGCCTACTACTGTGGATGAAGTCATTATGTACTAGCCTACTACTGTGGATGAGGTTGTTAGGTACTAACCTACTACTGTGAAGGAGGTCATTAGATAGCTTACTTCTGTGGATGAGGTCATTAGGTACTAGTGTACTTGGACTATCAAGGAAGTGAGTTTTCATACTGAACCGTATCATTATCTAATGAATTAAAAGGGTACATTTGTAAAAAATTGTACGATTTTATCAATCATATCAAATGCACATTTTAAACAAACACATCACGGCTCAGGGTATGACCCAGATGTAGACACAGGAGGTGGGTAGTTCTATTCTCAGAATAATTATTATATTAAAGGGGCAGGTCGAGGGCAGGTCGAGGGCGGACGGAGGTTCGTAATCCAAGGCATAGTCAATCAGGGACAGAACGGCAGGCAGGCTCAGGACAGATAGAAAGGTCAGAACCGGGAGACTAGAAAACTAAAACTTGAGCGCAGACGAATAGGGGAAGCACGCTGGTAAGACCTGACACAACAAGACGAACTGGCAACAGACAGACAGAAAACACAGGTATAAATACACAGGGGATAATGGGGGACAATAGGAGACACCTGGTGGGGGGGACGGAGACAAGCACAAGACAGGTGGAACAGATCAGGGTGATACAAAACATAGACAATGGATTATTCTCCACATCATCTTTGTTGTCGACTATTGTGAAAAAATACAAAGGAGGCACAGAAACTAAAAAAACACAACATCACTATGCAACATTTATTTTCTTATTTTACCTTTATTTAACTAGGCAAGTCAGTTAAGAACAAATTCTTATTTTCAACGACGGCCTAGGAACGGTGGGTTAACTGCCTGTTCAGGGGCAGAACGACAGATGTACCTTGTCAGCTCGGGGGTTTGAACTTGAAACCTTCCGGTTACTAGTCCAACGCTCTAACCACTAGGCTACCCTGCCAACTTCACTTGTGTTTGTCATCACTCACTTTATATGAATGCGTGCTTGTGGTCGATTGATACTGTAAGATTAAATTAATAAAAAAGACAGTTGAATGAGAGTGATGAAACATCTGAAACTTTAAAAGTCTTAAACAGTACGAAATACTAAAAACACTGTAATGGTTGGTAAGGGAGGAGAAATTGTTGTGTCTGAGTCCCACAAGACACTGGCAAGGACAGGTACCCCCCTTTTCCCAATCTGTCGGAGGAAACACCGTTCAACTGACGGCAGAGGTCAGCCTGCAGGTGCCCGGCCCGCCATAAGGAGTCGCTAGAGCTCGAAGAACCAAGTAAAGCCCCCCCCCCGGGGCCAAACCTTCCCCTAACCTGGACGGTGCTGGGCCAACCGGTTATGAGACAGCCTGGGATCGAACCCGTGTCTGTAGTGATGCCTCAGTGCCTTATAACGCTGTGCCACTCGGGAGGCCCCACCCTCTTTTGTTTCTTGAATGTTGTTTCTTGTTTTAGCACAGCATTCCCTTTATTGAGCTCACTTACGTATGTAACCTTTGACATCAGAGATCTCCTAGTCCAAATCTGTTTTTTTTTTAGCTGAGAGATGTTCTTCAGTTCAGAGATCTCCTGCTCCAGCTCACAGATTAGCTTCTTCAGTTCAGAAAAGTTTCTAATCAAAATATTCTACTCCGTCTTTAATTTCTGTAATTTTCATTTTTATTTATTTTAATTTTTTACATACAAGCTACCTCTCCTCCTCAGTCCTGTCCTGAGGACAAATCATGACACGCACAGTAATTATGGCATATTACTACTGACCTGTTTGGGACTCTCAGACTTTATTGCATCATCATCATGACCTTTGTGTCCCCCGTCCCGTGACCTTGGCCACGACATGTTTCTGCAGTGCTGGGACAGTGTTGCCTGACATGGCTCTCGCAGCAATAGGCAGTACAGGTCAGATAGGACTTGACTGCTCTGAGCTACACTGCCCAAATCAGATACCATAGGCCATGTTCCCAGGATCAGCATAGCCCAATAAAACAGGTCTGTAGTTAATTAAGGGGTTGGTTCATTGACTTGTCACCCTTCATAGACAGACAATGTAGAACAGGAGAATCCTCACTCACCTTCTTGACACCACAGATCAAATATTTACAATTTCTGTACATTTTTTGTTGTTGTCCAAATTCAAAACGGTCCCCACAAAGAAAATCATGAACATGAAAGCATAGACAGACTAGTCTGCTGTAGTCCCAGTTCCAGTCTGCTGTAGTCCCAGTTCCAGTCTGCTGTAGTCCCAGTTCCAGTCTGCTGTAGTCCCAGTTCCAATCTGCTGTAGTCCCAGTTCCAGACTAGTCTGCTATAGTCCTAGTTCCAGACTAGTCTGCTGTAGTCCCAGTTCCAATCTGCTGTAGTCCCAGTTCCAGACTAGTCTGCTGTAGTCCCAGTTCCAGACTAGTCTGCTATAGTCCCAGTTCCAATCTGCTGTAGTCCCAGTTCCAGACTAGTCTGCTATAGTTCCAGTTCCAGACTAGTCTGCTGTAGTCCCAGTTCCAGTCTGCTGTAGTCCCAGTTCCAGTCTGCTGTAGTCCCAGTTCCAGACTAGTCTGCTGTAGTCCCAGTTCCAGACTAGTCTGCTGTAGTCCCAGTTCCAGACTAGTCTGCTGTAGTCCCAGTTCCAGACTAGTCTGCTGTAGTCCCAGTTCCAGACTAGTCTGCTGCAGTCCCAGTTCCAGTCTGCTGTAGTCCCAGTTCCAGTCTGCTGTAGTCCCAGTTCCAGTCTGCTGTAGTCCCAGTTCCAGTCTGCTGTAGTCCCAGTTCCAGTCTGCTGTAGTCCCAGTTCCAGACTAGTCTGCTGTAGTGCCAGTAGTTATTATGATATTCTTACCTTAGATCAAGGGGACTGAAATGATGTTGTTGGTGCATTGACCTGTTATTCTTCATAGACAGACAGCTGGTGAGTAGGACACTTGAGCCTATGAATGAAATGAAAAACAAAAACATAGCTGATATCACTGTAAATGAATACACTATACAGTGGGGCAAAAAAGTATTTGGTCAGCCACCAATTGTGCAAGTTCTCCCACTTAAAGAGATGAGAGAGGCCTGTAATTTTCATCATAGGTACACTTCAACTGTGACAGACAAAATGAGAGAAAACAAATCCAGAAAATCACATTGTAGGATTTTTAATGAATTTATTTGCAAATGCTCCTTAGTTCTAGACAGTTCTGTGCTTCCAATTTTGTGGCCAGCCACCCTATTCAGAGACTGTTCTCTCTGCTGCCGCACGGCAAGCAGTACCAAAGCTCCAAGTGTAGGTCCAAAAGGCTCTTTTACTGGGCTTCTCCCCCCCCCCCCCCCCCCCCCCATGGGCTTCTCTCCCCCCCCCCCCCCCCCCCCCCAAGCCATAAGACTGCTGAACAGTTCATCAAATGGCCACCCGCACTATTTGCATTGACCCCCATTTTTACTCCGCTGCTACTTGCTGTCTATTATCTATGCATAGTCACTTTACAACTACCTACATGTACATATTACCTCAACTACCTACATGTACATATTACCTCAACTACCTACATGTACATATTACCTCAACTACCTACATGTACATATTACCTCAACTACCTACATGTACATATTACCTCAACTACCTACATGTACATATTACCTCAACTACCTTGACTAACTTGTACTCCCACACATTGACTCTGTACCGGTACCTCTTGTATATAGCCTCGTCATTCTTATTTTATTGTGTTATTTATTTTTTCTTACTTTAGTTTATTCTTTATTTATCTTTTATTTAGACTTTTTTTTAATTTTTGTAATCTGCATTGTTGGTTGAGTGCTTATAAGTAAGCGTTTCATGGTAAGGTCTACTACACCTGTTGTATTCAGCGTTTCATGGTAAGGTCTACTACACCTGTTGTATTCAGCGTTTCATGGTAAGGTCCACTACACCTGTTGTATTCAGCGTTTCATGGTAAGGTCTACTACACCTGTTGTATTCAGCGTTTCATGATAAGGTCTACTACACCTGTTGTATTCTGTGTTTCATGGTAAGGTCTACTACACCTGTTGTATTCAGCGTTTCATGGTAAGGTCCACTACACCTGTTGTATTCAGCGTTTCATGGTAAGGTCTACTACACCTGTTGTATTCAGCGTTTCATGGTAAGGTCTACTACACCTGTTGTAGTCAGCGTTTCATGGTAAGGTCTACTACACCTGTTGTATTCAGCGTTTCATGGTAAGGTCTACTACACCTGTTGTATTCAGCGTTTCATGGTAAGGTCTACTACACCTGTTGTATTCAGCGTTTCATGGTAAGGTCTACTACACCTGTTGAATTCGGGCCAATACAATTGGATTTGTTTTGAATTTTGACATGGTTGCAGAGACATAAACTGTGCAATTTTACAGCAGAGTGACTGTCAGTGACTGACATAAGAATATAAACACATTTTGAGACCCAGACTGAGTTCCTGACAAATAAAGCAGACCATTTATGTCACTTGTGCCAGGACGATTTGCCCCTTTAAGGACGAACTGCCCCTTTAAGAAGGGTGGGGTAGCAGACAGGTGTGCTGTTGTTCAGACAGGTACAGTACCAGAGATGGTAGGACTATAGTTTGAAACTCTGTGGGAAGCTTATTTTTTTTTAAATATAAGCAACAAACACGTGCAAAGCTGAGCAGACTAGCTTATTGTAGTACAACGGAACCATCTGGTGGCTAAAAGTTAGACTTTTGAAAATGACGTATGAAGGTTCCTGTAGCAGACTATCATCAACATCATATCATCCTTTTTTGCTGATGTACTTCAATATACAGCTCAATGTGAGAGAAACAATATTGTGCAAGATCATTGTACAGGAATGTATCGATTGTGTGCAAGATCCTTAGTCTTCCAGTGTAGGTTGGAAAAAATGGCGTTCATCATACAGCAAAATGAAGAATTTATATAAGGATTTATTTATTCAACATATATATATATATATATATTTTTGTCGACTTGTTAGAAGCACATAACTTGCCATCACCAGTGAACAGACAGAAACAAGCGTACACCCTTCACAAACAACGCCTTCGGGTGATTGGACGAGACGGTGGGGTAAAAAATGATCCGGTGTAAAGAACAGTGCCCCTGTTAATTACAGGAAAATGGCGCTGTCGTCTGCAGGAGGAACAAAGAAGAAAGTTTGCTATTATTACGATGGTAAGATTTAATGTTATGTAGCTTAGTGTGTGTGCGTCTTGTCTGCAATATTATTGATTGTATCGGCGAAGGATTTGGTGCTCGATAAAAAAAATATATATATTTTTGTTGTTGATCCACGTTGAAGTGCCGTAGGTGAGTTAGCTGCTAGCATGCTAACGTTACTGTAGCCGCAGAGTGGTTAGCTCGCTAGCTAAGTTAGTTAGCCTGGTTAACCTGGTTAGGAATACGTTTTTTTTGGTTAGCTAGCCAAAGCAACTTGAATGGTGGTTTTTATTATTTTTTTCCCAAATGAGCTAAATTGCCGATATCTAGCTTGCTAGCAAGTTGATGCTTTTTTTAAATTTGCGACAACTAGCCTAATAACGAAGAGATGGTTAGGAACTCAGTGTCTGAATCACAAATTGCCTCTTCATATTTATCTGCACCATTTGTTTAGTAAAGTGGGGTTATCATGTAGCTAGCGGTGTTGTATAGGTGTGTGTGTGTGTGTGTGTGTGTGTGTGTGTGTGTGTGTGTGAGGGGGGGTTGAGCCTGTAGATTCAGATCACTTTTCAGAGGCTGCTCATTTGATTACTGTTATAATTTGTGTTTCGTGCTGTGTAGCTACCAGGCTTGCATGTGTGATTCAGGCGTGATAGTGCTATAGCCCGGAACAAAAGCCGGCACTTTAAATCGACCGCTAAGAGCCTTGGAGAGACCTTAATATAAATCCCAGAGTCGACCAGGTGAAGAGTCGGTCGGTGTCTTTTATTGACCCTGTAAGTCACTCTGGATAAACGCATAAATCTAAAATGACAAATGTTAAACAGTTACATACCTTATCTCTGGGGCTAGGTGGAAGGAAATGTGTTTTTTTGTTGTTTCAGTAGTTTGTCTAAACCTCAAATTTCCTCTCCCCAGGCGACGTTGGTAATTATTACTATGGCCAGGGTCATCCCATGAAACCCCACAGGATCCGTATGACCCACAACCTCCTGCTCAACTATGGACTGTACAGGAAGATGGAGATATATGTAAGCACAGCAGCTACAGGGGGTTTATACACAAAAAAAATACAAACTTCCTATTAGTGATGCACACATTAAAAAATAATCCTAAACATCAAATAAGCCAAAGCGTTCCTTTTCAGAACGTGGCCAAGAGATGGGTCTATAGAGGATGGCGCAGCGGTCTAAGGCACTGCTTCTCAGTGCTAGAGGCGTCACTACAGACCCTGGTTCGATTCCAGGCTGTATCATAACCGGTCGTGATTGGGAGTCCCATAGGGCGGTGCACAATTGGCCCAGCGCTGTTAGGGTTTGGCCGGGATAGGCAGTTATTGTAAATAAGAATTTTGTTCATAACTGACTTGCTTAGTTAAATAAAAAAACATGATATATATACATTGTATAGGACTGAAGCTGATACGAGTGGACTCCTAATTCTTCAACACACTTCTACACTACAGGTCCAAAGTAACTTTCTGTATAGTTGAGCTGTTCCAAAGTTCTACAGACTTATAAAGACCTAGATGGACAGTTGTGGACAATACGTTTTCTGACCTTCCATATATTTTGGGTTATTGATAATATCAGATGAAATTTAGGTGACCGTTTTAGCAACCAGGAAATGGTGGTGTTTTTCCACCTTTTTTTTTAAGCTGACTTGGTTCAGCCCTTTTGATTTCCTCTGACCTCCCTAGAGACCCCACAAGGCCAGTGGAGAGGAGATGACCAAGTACCACAGTGACGACTACATAAAGTTCCTGCGTTCCATCCGGCCAGACAACATGTCAGAGCACAGCAAACAGATGCAGAGATGTGAGTAGCAGACAGTGTTTTCCCCCCCTAGCATTGTTTAGGTGTGGGCGCCCTATGTGTTATTTAAAGGGATAGTTCACCCCAAAAACCAAAGTTTGCCATACGTTTTCATATGGGCTAATGTTGAGCTGACTTTAGACTGTACTTCACACTCACATCTGTTTAGGTAGTGCTTTAATGCTTTGGAACAAATGTGCAGGATTCAATCGCACATCTCAAATGAATGCCTTCTATCCTTGCTGTTCTCTTAACAGTTAATGTGGGAGAGGACTGCCCAGTGTTTGACGGCCTGTTTGAGTTCTGTCAGCTGTCAACGGGAGGCTCTGTCGGTAAGTCTCATCTCCTCTCCAGTTTGTCTCGCTCCTTATTGACTGTCTCTGTCCTCTCTCTCTGTCCTTATTGCCTGTCTCTGTCCTCTCTCCGTCTTGACTGTCTCTGTTCTCTCTCGCTCCTTATTGACTGTCTCTGTCCTCTCTCTCTCGCTCCTTATTGACTGTCTCTGTCCTCTCTCTCTCGCTCCTTATTGATTGTCTCTGTCCTCTCTCTCTCGCTCCTTATTGACTGTCTCTGTCCTCTCTCTCTCGCTCCTTATTGACTGTCTCTGTCCTCTCTCTCTCGCTCCGTATTGACTGTCTCTGTCCTCTCTCTCTCGCTCCTTGTTGACTCTCTGTCCTCTCTCTGTCCTCTCTCTCTCTCTCCTTGTTGACTGTCTCTCTCTCTCTCTCTCTCCTTGTTGACTGTCTCTGTCCTCTCTCTCTCTCTCCTTGTTGACTGTCTCTGTCCTCTCTCTCTCTCTCCTTGTTGACTGTCTCTGTCCTCTCTCTCGCTCCGTATTGACTGTCTCTGTCCTCTCTCGCGCTCCTTGTTGACTGTCTCTGTCCTCTCTCGCGCTCCTTATTGCCTGTCTCTGTCCTCTCTCGCGCTCCTTATTGACTGTCTCTGTCCTCTCTCTGTGTGTGTGTAGCGGGGGCAGTGAAGCTGAACAAGCAGCAGACGGACATCGCCATCAACTGGGCCGGAGGACTCCATCATGCCAAGAAGTCTGAGGCCTCTGGGTTCTGCTACGTCAACGACATAGTCCTCGCCATCCTGGAGCTGCTCAAGTAAGAGCCCTGTGTGGTCACCTCACCCGCCCCCCGTTGGGCCACCTCACTGTGTGTGCCACCTCACCCGACCCCCGTTGGGCCACCTCCTCCTTCTCCTTTCTCTAGGACACCTGATGATTTAACCATATTGTGAAGGTTAGCGGTCAGAACCTATCGGTCTGTAATGAGTCGTCTGTCCTGTCAGGTACCACCAGAGGGTGTTGTACATAGACATCGACATTCACCATGGAGACGGGGTGGAAGAGGCTTTCTTCACCACAGACCGGGTCATGACGGTGTCCTTCCACAAGTATGGAGAATACTTCCCTGGTACCGGAGACCTGAGGGTGAGTGTGTGTGTGTGTGTGTGTGCTGGGGGTCGGGTCAGAAATAAGCACAGTAGATTTCATTGTGTTCCTCTGTGTGTTGTATTGTCTGCCTATATTTGAGTCGTTTCTGTACTCCAGAATGTACAATAAGGTGTGTGTGTGTGTGTGTGTGTAGGACATTGGAGCAGGGAAGGGGAAGTACTATGCTGTAAACTACCCTCTCAGAGACGGCATCGACGATGAGTCTTACGAAGCCATCTTCAAACCTGTAAGTCTCCTGCTGCAAGGAATTCCGTGTTTTGGTTCCACACACACACACACACACACACACACACACACACACACACACACACACGGTAACTTTTTGTTGTTGTAATCAATGTGTGTTGCTAGGTGATGGCTAAAGTGATGGAGATGTTCCAACCCAGTGCAGTCGTGTTACAGTGTGGAGCCGACTCTCTCTCAGGAGACAGACTGGGCTGTTTCAACCTGACCATCAAAGGTAACACATTTTACTCAACAGTTTGTGTTTTCAGGTGACGTGTGGCGTTACAGTAAGAGTATGGAATAATGTAGTTTTAACTTTTTTTAAGTCTCATTAATGATCCTGCTCTAACGGTGTTGGTATTGATGTGTAGGCTTGTTTAGTATACTGTCTGTCTGCCAGGCAGGCGTTCTGTCTGCCAGGCGTTCTAGAACCAATCATGCCAGACGTTCTGTCGGTCTGCCAGGCGTTCCAGAACCAATCATGCCAGACGTTCTGTCGGTCTGCCAGACGTTCTGTCGGTCTGCCAGGCGTTCTGTCGGTCTGCCAGGCGTTCTGTCGGCCTGCCTGCCAGCCAGGCGTTCTGTCGGCCTGCCTGCCAGCCAGGCGTTCTGTCGGCCTGCCTGCCAGCCAGGCGTTCTGTCGGCCTGCCTGCCAGCCAGGCGTTCTGTCGGCCTGCCTGCCAGCCAGGCGTTCTGTCGGCCTGCCTGCCAGCCAGGCGTTCTGTCGGCCTGCCTGCCAGCCAGGCGTTCTGTCGGCCTGCCTGCCAGCCAGGCGTTCTGTCGGCCTGCCTGCCAGCCAGGCGTTTTGTCGGCCTGCCTGCCAGCCAGGCGTTTTGTCGGCCTGCCTGCCAGCCATGCGTTCTGTCGGCCTGCCTGCTAGCCAGGCGTTCTGTCGGCAGACCTGCGCCACATGCATGTAAAGACACATTTCCATTCCAGAAGAATGGACAATAAAGTGTTGGAACGTTGAACCCCTGACGCTGTGTTTCAGGTCATGCTAAGTGTGTTGAACCCCTGACGCTGTGTTTCAGGTCATGCTAAGTGTGTTGGACCCCTGACGCTGTGTTTCAGGTCATGCTAAGTGTGTTGAACCCCTGACGCTGTGTTTCAGGTCATGTTAAGTGTGTTGAACCCCTGGCGCTGTGTTTCAGGTCATGCTAAGTGTGTTGAACCCCTGGCGCTGTGTTTCAGGTCATGCTAAGTGTGTTGAACCCCTGACGCTGTGTTTCAGGTCATGCTAAGTGTGTTGGACCCCTGACGCTGTGTTTCAGGTCATGCTAAGTGTGTTGGACCCCTGACGCTGTGTTTCAGGTCATGCTAAGTGTGTTGAACCCCTGACGCTGTGTTTCAGGTCATGCTAAGTGTGTTGAACCCCTGACGCTGTGTTTCAGGTCATGCTAAGTGTGTTGAACCCCTGACGCTGTGTTTCAGGTCATGCTAAGTGTGTTGGACCCCTGACGCTGTGTTTCAGGTCATGCTAAGTGTGTTGGACCCCTGGCGCTGTGTTTCAGGTCATGCTAAGTGTGTTGGACCCCTGGCGCTGTGTTTCAGGTCATGCTAAGTGTGTTGGACCCCTGGCGCTGTGTTTCAGGTCATGCTAAGTGTGTTGAGTACATGAAGAGTTTCAACCTGCCTCTGTTGATGTTGGGAGGTGGAGGTTATACCATCCGTAACGTGGCCCGCTGCTGGACCTATGAGACCGCTGTGGCTCTGGACAGCATTATACCTAACGGTACACACACACACAGCATTATACCTAACGGTACACACACACACACACACACAGCATTATACCGAACGGTACACACACACACACACACACACAGCATTATACCTAACGGTACACACACACACACACACACACAGCATTATACCGAACGGTACACACACACACACACACACAGCATTATACCGAACGGTACACACACACACACACACACAGCATTATACCTAACGGTACACACACACACACACACAGCATTATACCGAACGGTACACACACACACACACACACAGCATTATACCTAACGGTACACACACACACACACACAGCATTATACCTAACGGTACACACACACACACAGCATTATACCGAACGGTACACACACACACACAGCATTATACCGAACGGTACACACACACACACACACACAGCATTATACCTAACGGTACACACACACACACACACAGCATTATACCGAACGGTACACACACACACACACACACAGCATTATACCTAACGGTACACACACACACACACACAGCATTATACCTAACGGTACACACACACACACAGCATTATACCGAACGGTACACACACAC
Source organism: Oncorhynchus mykiss (assembly GCF_013265735.2). Taxonomy (NCBI): domain Eukaryota; kingdom Metazoa; phylum Chordata; class Actinopteri; order Salmoniformes; family Salmonidae; genus Oncorhynchus; species Oncorhynchus mykiss. Next base: position 7,606,365 of record NC_050572.1, on the reverse strand, counting down.
ACACAGCATTATACCGAACGGTACACACACACACACAGCATTATACTGAACGGTACACACACACACACAGCATTATACCGAACGGTACACACACACACACAGCATTATACCGAACGGTACACACACACACACAGCATTATACCGAACGGTACACACACACACACAGCATTATACCGAACGGTACACACACACACACAGCATTATACCGAACGGTACACACACACACACAGCATTATACCGAACGGTACACACACACACACAGCATTATACCGAACGGTACACACACACACACAGCATTATACCGAACGGTACACACACACACACAGCATTATACCGAACGGTACACACACACACACAGCATTATACCGAACGGTACACACACACACACAGCATTATACCGAACGGTACACACACACACACAGCATTATACCGAACGGTACACACACACACACAGCATTATACCGAACGGTACACACACACACACAGCATTATACCGAACGGTACACACACACACACAGCATTATACCGAACGGTACACACACACACACAGCATTATACCGAACGGTACACACACACACACAGCATTATACCGAACGGTACACACACACACACACACAGCATTATACCGAACGGTACACACACACACACACAGCATTATACCTAACGGTACACACACACACACACACACACACACACACAGCATTATACCTAACGGTACACACACACACACAGCATTATACCTAACGGTACACACACACACAGCATTATACCTAACGGTACACACACACACACACACACACACAGCATTATACCTAACGGTACACACACACACAGCATTATACCTAACGGTACACACACAAACACACAGCATTATACCTAACGGTACACACACAAACACACAGCATTATACCTAACGGTACACACACACACACACACACACACACACACACAGCATTATACCTAACGGTACACACACACACACACACAGCATTATACCTGACGGTACACACACACACACACACACAGCATTATACCGAACGGTACACACACACACACAGCATTATACCGAACGGTACACACACACAGCATTATACCGAACGGTACACACACACACACAGCATTATACCGAACGGTACACACACACACACACAGCATTATACCGAACGGTACACACACACACACAGCATTATACCGAACGGTACACACACACACACAGCATTATACCGAACGGTACACACACACACACAGCATTATACCGAACGGTACACACACACACACAGCATTATACCGAACGGTACACACACACACACAGCATTATACCGAACGGTACACACACACACACAGCATTATACCGAACGGTGTACACACACACACACACACACACACACACACACACACACACACACACACACACACACACACACACAGCATTATACCTAACGGTACACACACACACACACACACACAGCATTATACCTAACGGTACACACACACACACACACACACACACACACACACAGCATTATACCTAACGGTACACACACACACACACACACACACACACACACACAGCATTATACCTAACGGTACACACACACACACACACACACACACACACACACACACAGCATTATACCTAACGGTACACACACACACACACACACACACACACACACACACAGCATTATACCTAACGGTACACACACACACACACACACAGCATTATACCTAACGGTACACACACACACACACACACACACACAGCATTATACCTAACGGTACACACACACACACACACACAGCATTATACCTAACGGTACACACACACACACACACACAGCATTATACCTAACGGTACACACACACACACACACACACACACAGCATTATACCTAACGGTACACACACACACACACACACACACACACACACAGCATTATACCTAACGGTACACACACACACACACACACAGCATTATACCTAACGGTACACACACACACACACACACACACACAGCATTATACCTAACGGTACACACACACACACACACACACACACAGCATTATACCTAACGGTACACACACACACACACACACACACAGCATTATACATAACGGTACACACACACACAGCATTATACCGAACGGTACACACACACACACAGCATTATACCGAACGGTACACACACACACACACACACAGCATTATACCTAACGGTACAGACACACACACACACACAGCATTATACCGAACGGTACACACACACACACACACACACACACACACAGCATTATACCTAACGGTGTACACACACACACACACACACACACACACACACACAGCATTATACCTAACGGTGTACACACACACACACACACACACACACACACACAGCATTATACCTAACGGTACACACACACACACACAGCATTATACATAACGGTACACACACACACAGCATTATACCGAACGGTACACACACACACACAGCATTATACCGAACGGTACACACACACACACACACACAGCATTATACCTAACGGTACAGACACACACACACACACAGCATTATACCGAACGGTACACACACACACACACACACACACACACACACAGCATTATACCTAACGGTGTACACACACACACACACACACACACACACACACAGCATTATACCTAACGGTACACACACACACACACAGCATTATACATAACGGTACACACACACACAGCATTATACCGAACGGTACACACACACACACAGCATTATACCGAACGGTACACACACACACACACACACAGCATTATACCTAACGGTACAGACACACACACACACACAGCATTATACCGAACGGTACACACACACACACACACACATCATTATACCGAACGGTACACACACACACACACACACACACACACACAGCATTATACCTAACGGTACACACACGCACACACACACACACACACACACACAGCATTATACCGAACGGTACACACACACACACAGCATTATACCGAACGGTACACACACACACACAGCATTATACCGAACGGTACACACACACACACAGCATTATACCGAACGGTACACACACACACACACACAGCATTATACCGAACGGTACACACACACACACACACAGCATTATACCGAACGGTACACACACACACACACACAGCATTATACCGAACGGTACACACACACACACACAGCATTATACCTAACGGTACACACACACACACACACACACACACACACACACAGCATTATACCTAACGGTACACACACACACACACACAGCATTATACCTAACGGTACACACACACACACACAGCATTATACCTAACGGTACACACACACACACAGCATTATACCTAACGGTACACACACACACACAGCATTATACCTAACGGTACACACACACACAGCATTATACCTAACGGTACACACACACACACACACACACACACAGCATTATACCTAACGGTACACACACAAACACACAGCATTATACCTAACGGTACACACACAAACACACAGCATTATACCTAACGGTACACACACACACACACACACACACACACACACACACAGCATTATACCTAACGGTACACACACACACACACACAGCATTATACCTAACGGTACACACACACACACACACAGCATTATACCTAACGGTACACACACACACACACACACAGCATTATACATAACGGTACACACACACACAGCATTATACCTAACGGTACACACACACACACACACAGCATTATACCTAACGGTACACACACACACACACACAGCATTATACCTAACGGTACACACACACACACACACAGCATTATACCTAACGGTACACACACACACACACACAGCATTATACCTAACGGTACACACACACACACACACAGCATTATACCTAACGGTACACACACACACACACACAGCATTATACCTAACGGTACACACACACACACACAGCATTATACATAACGGTACACACACACACAGCATTATACCTAACGGTACACACACACACACACACACAGCATTATACCTAACGGTACAGACACACACACACACACAGCATTATACCGAACGGTACACACACACACACACACACATCATTATACCGAACGGTACACACACACACACACACACACACAGCATTATACCTAACGGTACACACACACACACACACACACACACACACAGCATTATACCTAACGGTACACACACACAGCATTATACCTAACGGTACACACACGCACACACACACACACACACACACACAGCATTATACCTAACTGTACACACACACACACAGACATCCCGTTCTACCATTAAGCATCAGAGTAAGATCTCAGTCTCTCTGCTTCACGTTTGACTTTATAATGATGTCTCGGTCTCTCGTCCAATCAGAGCTGCCTTACAACGACTACTTTGAGTACTTTGGTCCTGACTTCAAGCTCCACATCAGCCCGTCTAACATGACCAACCAGAACACCAATGATTACCTGGAGAAGATCAAGTAAGATACACAGACAGCCACTGCGCTCTCGCACAGCAACACAGCAGGGTTTCTGTTGGGGAAAATGTGGTGCCGGGCATGATTAATGGTGTCTACTACACACATCACATATTTAAATGACGGTTATTTATCTTGACAGAGGATGCAATGGCTCACGTCCTTCTCACTGATTTCTGACGCTACAATAACTGTCCACGTTTAGGTTACTTTTCCTCGGGCAACGAGACAATCACTTAGGCCTAATCTACTATTCCCCTATAGTACCGAAGTTGACCTAGTCTATTGGTCAGCTTGTCGTTCTGTGTGAAATAAATGGCCTACTCCAAACACACTGGGACGATAGATCCCAAATCACACAACCAGTAGGTCTAAGCTACGTAAAAAATAAACTATGGAATCATGAAGTAACCAAAAAAGTGTTAAAGAAATCAAAATTATATTTGAGATTCTTCAAAAGTAGCCACCCTTTGCCTTGACAGCTTGGCATTCTCTCAACCAGCTTCACGAGGTTGTCACCTGGAATGCATTTCAATTAGCAGGTGTGCCTTGGTAAAAGTTAATTTGTGGAATTTCTTTCCTTATTGAGTTGTGTTGTGACAAGGTAGGGGTGGTATACAGAGGATAGCCCTATTTGGTAAAATATTCTGTCACAGCTGATTGGCTCAGACGCATTAAGGAAAGAAATTCCACAAATGAACTTTTACCAAGGCACACCTGTTAATTGAAATGCATTCCAGGTGACAACCTCATGAAGCTGGTTGAGAGAATGCACTTTGAAGAAACTCAAACCTAAAATATTTTGATTTAACTTTTTTTTTATTACTATTTGATGTTTTCACTATTATGGGGCGGCAGGGTAGACTAGTGGTTAGAGTGTAGAGGAGGTAGGGTAGCCTAGTGGTTAGAGGCAGGGTAGCCTAGTGGTTAGAGTGTAGAGGAGGCAGGGTAGCCTAGTGGTTAGAGTGTAGAGGAGGTAGGGTAGCCTAGTGGTTAGAGTGTAGAGGAGGTAGGGTAGCCTAGTGGTTAGAGTGTAGAGGAGGTAGGGTAGCCTAGTGGTTAGAGTGTAGAGGAGGTAGGGTAGCCTAGTGGTTAGAGTGTAGAGGAGGTAGGGTAGCCTAGTGGTTAGAGTGTAGAGGAGGTAGGGTAGCCTAGTGGTTAGAGTGTAGAGGAGGTAGGGTAGCCTAGTGGTTAGAGTGTAGAGGAGGCAGTGTAGCCTAGTGGTTAGAGTGTAGGGGCGGCAGGGTAGCCTAGTGGTTAGAGTGTAGAGGAGGCAGTGTAGCCTAGTGGTTAGAGTGTAGGGGCGGCAGGGTAGCCTAGTGGTTAGAGGCAGGGCAGCCTAGTGGTTAGAGGCAGGGCAGCCTAGTGGTTAGAGGCAGGGCAGCCTAGTGGTTAGAGGCAGGGCAGCCTAGTGGTTAGAGGCAGGGCAGCCTAGTGGTTAGAGGCAGGGCAGCCTAGTGGTTAGAGGAAGTAGGGTAGCCTAGTGGTTAGAGGAGGTAGGGTAGCCTAGTGGTTAGAGGAGGTAGGGTAGCCTAGTGGTTAGAGGAGGTAGGGTAGCCTAGTGGTTAGAGGAGGTAGGGTAGCCTAGTGGTTAGAGGAGGTAGGGTAGCCTAGTGGTTAGAGGAGGTAGGGTAGCCTAGTGGTTAGAGGAGGTAGGGTAGCCTAGTGGTTAGAGGAGGTAGGGTAGCCTAGTGGTTAGAGGAGGTAGGGTAGCCTAGTGGTTAGAGGCAGGGTAGCCTAGTGGTTAGAGGCAGGGTAGCCTAGTGGTTAGAGCGTTGGACTAGTAACTGGAAGGTTGCAAGTTCAAATCCCCGAGCTGACAAGGTACAAATCTGTCGTTCTGCCCACTGTTCCTAGGCCGTCATTGAAAATAAAAATGTATTTAACTAGGTAAGTCAGTTAACAAAGGTAAAATAATTCTACAATGTAGATAGTAAAAAATAAAGAAAACCCCTTGAATGAGTAGGTGTTCTATAACTTTTGACTGGTAGTGTACATACTAAGCATATCTCTCCCTCCCCAGACAGAGGTTGTTTGAGAACCTGCGCATGCTGCCCCACGCCCCGGGGGTTCAGATGCAGGCCATCCCAGAAGACGCTCCACACCCGGACTCTGGAGATGAGGAGGACGAGAGCCCTGACAAACGCATCTCCAGTAAGTACACACACACACACACACTAGCTCCTCCAACGAGTACTGTCTCACCGCGTGTTATGAATCTCTTATTGAACTGCGTGTGTGTGTTCCTGTGTAGTCTGGGCCCATGATAAGAGGATAGCCTGTGAAGAGGAGTTCTCTGACTCTGAGGATGAGGGACAGGGAGGAGGGGGAAGGAGGAACGCTGCCAACCACAAGAAGACCAAACGAGTCAAGACTGAGGAGGAGAAAGAGAAGGAGGCAGAGGAGAAGAAAGGTAAACAACTAACACACTGACTGGCCCCTGGACGCTGGACATGACTCCACACTGACTGGCCCCTGGACGCGACTCCACACTGACTGGCCCTGGACATGACGACACACTGACTGGCCCCGGGACATGACGACACACTGACTGGCCCCGGGACATGACGACACACTGACTGGCCCCGGGACATGACGACACACTGACTGGCCCCGGGACGCTGGACATGACAACACACTGACTGGCCCCTGGACATGACAACACACTGACTGGCCCCGGGACATGACGACACACTGACTGGCCCCAGGACATGACGACACACTGACTGGCCCCGGGACGCTGGACATGACACCACACTGACTGGCCCCTGGACATGACGACACACTGACTGGCCCCTGGACATGACAACACACTGACTGGCCCCGGGACATGACAACACACTGACTGGCCCCTGGACATGACAACACACTGACTGGCCCCTGGACATGACAACACACTGACTGGCCCCGGGACATGACAACACACTGACTGGCCCCGGGACATGACAACACACTGACTGGCCCCTGGACATGACAACACACTGACTGGCCCCTGGACATGACAACACACTGACTGGCCCCTGGACATGACGACACACTGACTCGCCCCGGGACATGACGACACACTGACTGGCCCCGGGACATGACAACACACTGACTGGCCACTGGACATGACAACACACTGACTGGCCCCGGGACATGACGACACACTGACTGGCCCCTGGACATGACGACACACTGACTGGACACTGGACATGACACCACACTGACTGGCCCCTGGACATGACAACACACTGACTGGCCCCGGGACGCTGGACATGACACCACACTGACTGGCCCCTGGACATGACGACACACTGACTGGCCCCTGGGACATGACAACACACTGACTGGCCCCGGGACGCTGGACATGACACCACACTGACTGGCCCCTGGACATGACAACACACTGACTGGCCCCTGGACATGACACCACACTGACTGGCCCCTGGACATGACGACACATTGACTGGCCCCTGGACATGACGACACACTGACTGGCCCCTGGACATGATGACACACTGACTGGCCCCTGGACATGACGACACACTGACTGGCCCCTGGACATGACGACACACTGACTGGCCCCTGGACATGACGACACACTGACTGGCCCCTGGACATGACAACACACTGACTGGCCCCTGGACATGACGACACACTGACTGGCCCCTGGACATGACACCACACTGACTGGCCCCTGGACATGACACCACACTGACTGGCCCCTGGACATGACACCACACTGACTGGCCCCTGGACATGACACCACACTGACTGGCCCCTGGACATGACACCACACTGACTGGCCCCTGGACATGACACCACACTGACTGGCCCCTGGACATGACAACACACTGACTGGACACTGGACATGACAACACACTGACTGGCCCTGGGATGCTGGACAACACACTGACTGGCCCCGGGACATGACAACACACTGACTGGCCCCGGGACATGACGACACACTGACTGGCCCTGGGATGCTGGACAACACACTGACTGGACACTGGACATGATGACACACTGACTGGACGCTGGACATGACACCACACTGACTGGCCCTGGGACATGACAACACACTGACTGGCCCTGGGACATGACAACACATTGACTGGCCCTGGGATGCTGGACAACACACTGACTGGACACTGGACATGACGACACACTGACTGGCCCCTGGACATGACAACACACTGACTGGCCCTGGGACATGACAACACACTGACTGGCCCCTGGACGCTGGACAACACACTGACTGGCCCCTGGACGCTGGACATGACACCACACTGACTGGCCCCTGGGCGCTGGACATGACAACACACTGACTGGCCCTGGGACATGACAACACACTGACTGGCCCTGGGACATGACGACACACTGACTGGCCCTGGGATGCTGGACAACACACTGACTGGCCCCTGGACGCTGGACAACACACTGACTGGCCCCTGGGCGCTGGACATGACAACACACTGACATGTTCTGTTTTCCTCAGATGTGAAAGAGGAGAAAGAGACAGAGGAGAAGATGGACACAACAGGGTGAGTCGTAACCACAACACACCACTTGACTTTAAATGTAACTGATCCGGTCTAAGCCCAGTCAACTAGCATTTGTTCATTTCACCACCAGGCCCACAGAAGAAACGAAGACGTCCTGAAGTGGGATAAACAGGGGCTTCCAGTTGTGAATCTAATCAATCGAAATGGACTGTAAATTATTCTCTTAACACAGTTTTTAGTATTTCCTCAAACAGTCAAAACGTTTTAGCCTGTGTCAGTGTTGAAATGCTCTTTTATTAACTCATGTCTCTGCCACCGATTTAAATGTCGTTGTTTTTTTATACCGTGTGTTTAGTTATGGAGCCTGAGGATCTGAAGCAGTAGGGTCCCATTTCAACAGTCTAAAAAGCCTGGTTGGGATTCAATCCAAGTTCGTGCTGTGGTGTACACTGCTCTCTAACAGACGTACGGTCGCTTCAAATCTAATTTATTTATATAGCCCTTCGTACATCAGCTGATATCTCAAAGTGCTGTACAGAAACCCAGCCTAAAACCCCCAAACAGCAAGCAATGCAGGTGTAGAAGGCACGGTGGCTAGGAAAAACTCCCTAGAAAGGCCAAAACCTAGAGAGGAACCAGGCTATGTGGAGTGACCAGTCCTCTTCTGGCTGTGCCGGGTGGAGATTATAACAGAACATGGCCAAGATGTTCAAATGTTCATAAATGACCAGCATGGTCCAATAATAATCACAGGCAGAACAGTTGAAACTGGAGCAGCAGCATGGCCAGGTGGACTGGGGACAGCAAGGAGTCATGTCAGCTTGAGCTGATGTTGTACAGACGGTTACCGTCAGGGGGAAATGCCTTTACTGTGTTGTCAGCGGTCTAGTGCGCTGCTCTGACAGGGCTTGGATTGAATTCCTACCTTATTTCCGCTCTCTTCACCGACCCGAGGTAACTTGGTGAAAGCAAATCCCCCTGATAAGACTGAGGCCATACTGCTTTCACAGTTCTCAGATCAGTCCAGATGAAGAGTTGAAAAGGAATCCACTTCCCACTGCAAACATTCCCCGTTGAACAATAGTCACCAGCTCAAAGTTATTTTAAATCATAGATCAACATATGTTGTGTTTCTCTTCTCCCAGGGTTAGTTTCTGACTGTATGCTCCATGCTGGCTTCTCCCAGGGTTAGTTTCTGACTGTACGCTCCATGCTGGCTTCTCCCAGGGTTAGTTTCTGACTGTACGCTCCATGCTGGCTTCTCCCAGGGTTAGTTTCTGACTGTACGCTCCATGCTGGCTTCCTCTTCTCCCAGGGTTAGTTTCTGACTGTATGCTCCATGCTGGGTTCCTCTTCTCCCAGGGTTAGTTTCTGACTGTACGCTCCATGCTGGCTTCTCCCAGGGTTAGTTTCTGACTGTACGCTCCATGCTGGCTTCCTCTTCTCCCAGGGTTAGTTTCTGACTGTACGCTCCATGCTGGCTTCTCCCAGGGTTAGTTTCTGACTGTATGCTCCATGCTGGCTTCCTCTTCTCCCAGGGTTAGTTTCTGACTGTACGCTCCATGCTGGCTTCTCCCAGGGTTAGTTTCTGACTGTATGCTCCATGCTGGCTTCCTCTTCTCCCAGGGTTAGTTTCTGACTGTACGCTCCATGCTGGCTTCCTCTTCTCCCAGGGTTAGTTTCTGACTGTACGCTCCATGCTGGCTTCTCCCAGGGTTAGTTTCTGACTGTATGCTCCATGCTGGCTTCTCCCAGGGTTAGTTTCTGACTGTATGCTCCATGCTGGCTTCCTCTTCTCCCAGGGTTAGTTTCTGACTGTATGCTCCATGCTGGGTTCCTCTTCTCCCAGGGTTAGTTTCTGACTGTATGCTCCATGCTGGCTTCCTCTTCTCCCAGGGTTAGTTTCTGACTGTATGCTCCATGCTGGGTTCCTCTTCTCCCAGGGTTAGTTTCTGACTGTATGCTCCATGCTGGGTTCCTCTTCTCCCAGGGTTAGTTTCTGACTGTATGCTCCATGCTGGGTTCCTCTTCTCCCAGGGTTAGTTTCTGACTGTATGCTCCATGCTGGGTTCCTCTTCTCCCAGGGTTAGTTTCTGACTGTATGCTCCATGCTGGGTTCCTCTTCTCCCAGGGTTAGTTTCTGACTGTACGCTCCATGCTGGCTTCTCCCAGGGTTAGTTTCTGACTGTACGCTCCATGCTGGCTTCCTCTTCTCCCAGGGTTAGTTTCTGACTGTATGCTCCATGCTGGGTTCCTCTTCTCCCAGGGTTAGTTTCTGACTGTATGCTCCATGCTGGGTTCCTCTTCTCCCAGGGTTAGTTTCTGACTGTACGCTCCATGCTGGCTTCTCCCAGGGTTAGTTTCTGACTGTACGCTCCATGCTGGCTTCCTCTTCTCCCAGGGTTAGTTTCTGACTGTACGCTCTATGCTGGCTTCTCCCAGGGTTAGTTTCTGACTGTACGCTCCATGCTGGCTTCCTCTTCTCCCAGGGTTAGTTTCTGACTGTACGCTCCATGCTGGCTTCTCCCAGGGTTAGTTTCTGACTGTACGCTCCATGCTGGCTTCCTCTTCTCCCAGGGTTAGTTTCTGACTGTACGCTCCATGCTGGCTTCCTCTTCTCCCAGGGTTAGTTTCTGACTGTATGCTCCATGCTGGCTTCCTCTTCTCCCAGGGTTAGTTTCTGACTGTACGCTCCATGCTGGCTTCCTCTTCTCCCAGGGTTAGTTTCTGACTGTATGCTCCATGCTGGCTTCCTCTTCTCCCAGGGTTAGTTTCTGACTGTACGCTCCATGCTGGCTTCCTCTTCTCCCAGGGTTAGTTTCTGACTGTATGCTCCATGCTGGCTTCCTCTTCTCCCAGGGTTAGTTTCTGACTGTACGCTCCATGCTGGCTCCTTCCTTACCTCGTTTTATATTTCTAAAGTTGACATGTCTTTATTAGGTCATACAGAGGGCAGGGCTTCCCCTACTGACAGGTTGAATTTGTCGTAGTCGCCCCCTCCCCCCCCCCCACACAATTTATTTGTATTCATTGTTGGACATAAGACTGTAAAAAGTATTCCCACATAAGATGTGATCGTATGCAATGTTTTAGTCAAATTCTGTTTGCAAAAAAACAACAACCCAGTCTAGAAAGTAATTCTCCTGACTTATGACCCCTGGAACAATCCAGCTTCCCCATCAAGGAAAAACCCCAAGATCAGCATGCAGAGGCAACTTCAGCCTACACCGTTGGGGAACCGGCTCACGTTTTAAACCCCTGGTATTTTCTACCGTAAAAGGTGACATATGGTGCTTGTTTTGGGTGTTCAGTTGTGAAATGTGCTTATAACTTGTTTTTATATAGAAAAATACTGTTCTCATTGACTTCGTACTTTTTTTTGTTGTTCTAAATAATGATAAAGGCATTTGGTTTATCTAGACAACGTGGCAGTTCATTTCCATGCAAGTATAAAACTGATGTTGCGGTGATGAGTGGCATGCCATTATTTAACCACTGATCGTTCTGTCACAATATAGCGACTCCTCCCACCTCAATGAGATTCCTATTATGGTCAAACGGCGTGGTTCGAGCGCTGAATCCTGATTGGCTGACAGCCGTGGTATATCAGACCACCATTTTAATTGTACGGCTCTAATTACGTTGGCAACCAGTAACAATAAGGCAACTCTGGGGGTTTTATATAGATAAATATATATATACATACATATACGGCCAATATACCATGGTTAAGGACAGCCCGTAACCTTTTGAACGTAACCTGTAGCCTTCCTGAGTCATAGTGGGAGGTCCACAACGTAAAAGATCCCGTCTGTTTTAGTCGACCTCTGGGAGGTTTACCATCAGGCCTGTACTTTACTGGTATGGAAATCTGGTTGGTGACCATTTTCAGTGTTTTTGGTAGTCATTAAAAATGAACTAAATCAGAATGTCTGATTTGTGCCAGATTATTGTGCATAATACAGACAAATCATGTAGCAGCTCAATTTCCATTTATTTAGGAGAATCAGTTTAAATACTCTGGAATAGTGAGGAACTGGGCTATTTGTTGATGACCAAATTATTCTGTGGCTTCCTTTCCTCCCAACTATTTAAACATCTCCGTCTGTAGAAGTCTTCCTGAGTATAGCTGATAAGTTTGACTTCATGTTGATACGGGGATGTATTGCTGCTGGTCTTCTGTTTACGCCTCCAGCTGGGGGTCAAAGTGTAACTGTCTTCTCCTCCACTGGAATAGCTGAAGATGTGAAAGAGGTCGAGTTAATAAAACAGAAACACCGTGTTTTAGTTGTCTACAGTGAGCTGAGAAGGATCACATACAAATTATCATTAAGTATTAAAAAGACAACTCTTCTACATTATTGTTTAATGGACGTCACACTGCTTGCTGAGCAAGTATCACTTCCTAATTCAGCGCATACCAAGTCCCCAACCCAGAACCTCTGCTCTCTGGGCGTGGGGTAGAGGTAGAGAGGGCGTGGGGGTAGAGAGAGGGTGAGTGCGTGAGGTAGAGGGGGTGAGGGCGTGAGGGGAGAAACCTCAGACAACTGATGGCTGTGAAACCAGATACATTCTGATCTGAAGGAATAAACAATACAGCCGAAGCCCATTAGAAGGAACAGTTGCTTTCACCTTCATCTGCAAACAGCTGTTTCTATCCCGTCCCTTCAGTTAACCAATACGGTTAAGGGAAGGGCCTTGGGCAGGGGTACTCAACTCATACCCCACGAGGTCCAGGGCCTGCTGGGTTTTCACAGCAAACTAGAACACTATTTTGCCCTAAAACAGTGCCAGAATACCTGAACAGACTGAACCAAACTTAAGGAAATCCTTGACTATGTGAGCATAGCCTTGCTATTGAGAAAGGTTGCCTCATCTCCTCATAGGTTTTTTTAGGAGCACGTGGGTGATTGAAAGATGAACTGAGGTCAACACTCCAGTCCAGTTGGTGGTGGTAACACACATTACAGTTGGTTTCCAACCGCCATATAAAGTCCAAAGAAGAAGAAGAAGCCTGAAGGAGGAGAGATTACTAGAAACTAACTAGGTTGACCCTTTTATCTGTGAGGACATTGTGCATTTCAGGTAAAATAACAACCCAATGTTTATATCCCAGGACGAATTAGCTGGGGTTATACAGGGGGTAGGTCACCTGGGGTTACAGAAATATTCCATACACACACACACAAAATAAGGTTATTTCTATAAAATGTTGTGCACAAATGTGTTTACATCCCTGTTAGTGTGCATAGCTCAGTAAACATCTGTGAAATTGTTGCCGTTTATATTTTTTTGTTCAGTATACATGGTTATCAAACACATACGAGAAAAGACGAGGACTCGTGTTGCTAGGCACCAGGGCGAAAGCGGAAAAGGCACTTCCGGTGAAACCAGTGACCGCATGAAAGTTCTAAAAGGTGCATTTTGCGCTGAGTAAAAGTCACTAGAATAAATTAATAATGGCATGTGATAAACCTTCACAATATTCACAGGACAGGTCTTTGGAAAAAGTTGTGAAGTGTAAAGTTATTCAAAGTCAATGGTGAAATGTCTCAGTAATTGCAGCAAATATGTTAAATAATTCTCACCCCTAAATCAAAATCCTAGAGCTAATTTGCAGCTTTCGACTGGGGGTCAAAAATAAAATACCCATTACGAAAATCACATAACAGATACATATTTTAAATAAGCAAGTAATTAAGTAGACAGGACAAGACAAAAGTATAGGAAAATAGAAACAATATTTGGTTATTGATCAACATGGTTGAATCTCTAAAACCAGTGAGGATCAAGATACAGTGAGTCCGTCTTAGGAGACAAAATAAATACGGGTTGTCTTGTGATTACGATAAACTGTGTGATTATGAAATAAATAATATTGCATTCCTCAAACTGCAGCCCCCGGAACCCGACCCGGACCAATGCTACAATCTGAAACATGGAAGACACAGCAAGTGTACACGACAGAAAGACAATTTATGCATGCATACACTTTCATTGAAATAACCGTACCTAATTCTTCCTCCGACATAACTCTTGATAGTGAAAATAAATAAAAAAAACTCCCAGTTCAACAAGTGTTCAGAACAGAAAGTATGTCTTCCTTTTTTAAAACAGTATGGGTGGCACACTGATTGGCACCAGTCATAACCATGTCAACTCGAACACTACACGGTTTATATAGAAGGTAGACATTGCCACTAACCACTCATACAGGGTCAGTTGTTTCACCTTCCCAATGGTCAGGGTTAGGAAAGGACTAGAGTAATCTGATCCTAGATCTGTGGTTAAGATCAACTGAGTGTTTACGTCTGGGGGTGTGTATTCATTAGTGTATACCTTCGCAAACCATTTTACAACCGAAAACACGTTTCTTATTGGATGAATTCAGGTAGTTCCCTCCCGGTTACATCCGGTTTCCTAACGTTTGGTTCTTAGTGAATACACCCCAGGACAGTGTGTCGAGGACGGGAGGGGATAACACATTCTCAGTTAAGTTCTCGTCAAATCAAACTGCCACAAAACTAAATAGCGAGGCTGGGGTTGCATAGATATATCAGTTAAAATATTTTATTACTTGCACCTGATTAACAAATCGAACTATCCGAGTTGTGATTCAACAAATCTTGCTAAGATACGTACACTCACTCACCCACACACAGGCATTAATTATTGGTAGCCAACCTTGGTCAGTACATTTCAATATCTGTTTTAGTGGTTAATGGAATCTTACATCTTAAACATATACATGGCTCATGATAGCAAGGAAAGGCAGCATGAAAAAAACATTCCATCGGATCAAATGTTGTAGAATGACATTGGGAAAACAAGGAATATGAGCGTGTGGAATGGATACATGCATATTGTGGGAATGATGACGAAAAAAAACAATCTCAATTAGTTAACCATTCGTTTTTTTTTGGACTGATATCTATATATAGTGGTGAATCTCCATTAGATACACAGGTGTTAAAATAACATATCAAAAAACAGTCTACAAACTCTGCTGTGTAACATGATATAAAGAAACAAACCAAAACACAAGGCTATTCCCTCTATTCTTGGGGTGTATTCAGTAGTGCACACTGTAGTGAAACATTTTGCAATGGAAAACACGTTTCATATTGGACAAGTTCAGTTTAGTCCCTTCCCTGGTTTGCCCTATTAGCTTCCTGTTGGTTCCGAGACATTACACACCCCTTGGTTAGAGTACTTTCTGTAGATCCACCGATTGCGCAAGATTCCTACAGAATACGTACATTATCCATTAACGCTCTGGACCTCTGGTTCTAGGATAAACAATGATATCTAGAACAGAATGAAAAAAAGTGACATCCCCAACCTAGAGATATACACACTGATCTTTGAACTGAAAAGGTGATGATCCCTACATGCTCTGGGTTGAAGTCCAACTGTGGCCAGACATCTGCTGCTTCACTGTATCACGGACACACACGAAAGACCGATGGAGACAGGCACACACCTACTAAATACTCTTGTGGTCCAACATCATCTAGGGTTCTGGTGAAATATAGGACACTATTTTGGGAATAGGGTGCAAATTGTGACACAGCCTATTCCCATATGGTTCTGGTGAAATATAGGGCACTATTTAGGGAATAGGGTGCAAATTGTGACACAGTCTATTTCCATATGGTTCTGGTGAAATATAGGGCACTATTTAGGGAATAGGGTGCCAATTGTGACACAGGCTATTCCCATATGGTTCTGGTGAAATATAGGGCACTATTTAGGGAATAGGGTGCCAATTGTGACAGTCTATTCCCATATGGTTCTGGTGAAATATAGGGCACTATTTAGGGAATAGGGTGCCAATTGTGACAGTCTATTCCCATATGGTTCTGGTGAAATATAGGGCACTATTTAGGGAATAGGGTGCCAATTGTGACAGTCTATTCCCATATGGTTCTGGTGAAATATAGGGCACTATATAGGGAATAGGATGCCAATTGGGGAGCAGGCTTTCCTTAGCTTGTGATTTACATGAACATTGCGTACAGGAGTTCTGAAAGGAAAGGACAAAAAAAACGCAGGATAAGAACCTTCAAGGCGGCACAATCTCCCCTGACTGACATCACCTTCAACTCTCCAGGCGGGAACCAGAGCAAGTAGACGCTGCTACCCGACTACAAATCCAGGATCAGGTTCTCTTGCATCGCCCTATTGGGTTTTTAGTTAGGATGGATCAAATGGAAACTGATTCTAGATCTGTGGTTAGGGGACAACTTCATCTTATTCTTGAGGGAATTTACACAGACCCACACTCTTATCGCCTATGTTAGTAGTGGCTTGGCTTGCAGGCTGGAAGTTGGTTGGTGAAGAGGAGAGTGTGAGCGTTGTTGCCCAGGCGAGAGGTTTCATTCCTGGGCAGTGAGGGGGGCTGCACAGGCCTGGTTCTCAGTGTCCAACTCTGGGCTGAAGTGGCAGCAGGGTGTGGGGGAACTAGGGGTGGTGGTGTCGGGGTCTGGGCTGGGCTCCTGGGAGTCTATGGGGGGGAGGGAGGTGGATTCATCTCCTGGGCTGGTGTCGTCCTCGGGGCCGGCGCTAAGGCCCTGTACCTTCTTGCTGAGTTCGTTGCGTTCGTTCTGCAATGCCCGACAAAGCTTCTCCAGCCTCCCTACCTTCCCCTGGAGGCTGTCAAACTCACGCTCCTGCAGAGTTTTCTAGGGAACACACACACAGTCAGACAGACACCTTGCACTTTTCACAACAGAACAAAAATGCACTCACACTAATCTAAAAGTCCCATTCAGAGATTCAAAATCCTGAGTCCAGCCTAACACCTCAGCCATGTTCATTGATTTAAATCCCGAGTCCAGCCTACCTCCTCAGCCATGTTCAGTGATTTAAATCCCGAGTCCAGCCTACCTCCTCAGCCATGTTCAGTGATTTAAATCCTGAGTCCAGCCTACCTCCTCAGCCATGTTCATTGATTTAAATCCCGAGTCCAGCCTACCTCCTCAGCCATGTTCAGCAGGGCCTTGTTGCTGCTCTCCCACCTGGAACGATACATGGTCGTCTCCTTCTCCAGCTTCTTGATCTTCTTTGTCATCTACGGACACACACACACAGGGTCACATGACCACAGGGTCACATGACCACAACAAAGAGACACAGACCTGCCAACCCGGGAATAGTTTTTTTACGAGTACCACTTCAGCGTGGCGGCGGCACCCCCAGCCCCACTACGGCGCACGTGCAACACCCACACTGCACAAATCATTTGGTATGCACCTTTTTATTATTTTTTTAAAATTATTGCCTAATAATTATGTTGCAAGAAAACTGCCTCAGTAGTCTACAGACTTCTGGGTACTTGGTAATTGGCTGCCCCTCAGCAGCTAACTAGAAATACACTGAAATGTATAATCACAAAGTACATGAGGATGGCTGGGGGGGTGATTAGGAATTGAGATTTATTTTGATTTATTTTTAACACCTGAAACAGCTTATTTTCTGCAATGCAGAGTCATGATCAGTTTAATTTTAAAAGTATGTCTATTTTTCTGCATATCGAAGCATACATCTTGAGCCGTCTATTGGTTATTTAAAAAAAATATATATAAAAAAAGACACTAATTATGTTGCTCTGCATCTCTGCTAAAATCTGTGTAAAAAGACTGAAAGGAATGTGAGTTTTATTCAGTACATTTAGTTATTGCTGGAAGTCCACCAACCTTGACAGCAGGCATGCCAGCTAAGATACAGGTAAACTACAGGTAAAATAAATGACAACGTTTGAGTAAATGAGGGTGGCACGAGCAGTCACTGGTTTGATGAGCACGAAAACGAGGTAAGCCATATTGCATGGCCGTCTCAGGGCACCCGATCTCAACCCAATTGAACACTTGCTGAAGACTCTGGAGAGGCGCCTGAGACGGCGTTCTCCACCACCATCAACAAAACACCAAACGAGAGAATTTATCGTGGCAAAATGGTGTTGTATCCCTCCACTAGAGCTCCAGACACTTGCAGAATCTATGTCAAGGTGAAGTTGTTCTGGTTCGTGGTTGGCCCAACCTCCTATTAAGAGACTTCATGTTGGTGTATTTTATTAATTTAACTTTTATTTAACTAGGCAAGTCAGTTAAGAACAAATTACTTTTTACAATGACAGTGTTACCTTCTTAAAAATGTTATTTTATATATATATATATTTTTTTTTAATAGATAAGCTAGCTGCTCTAACTTGATTGATAGCATGAAATGGCTTCTGGGTATTGAGTTATAAGGTTGGGAACCCATCTGTGATAGCTAAAGCCTACTTCATAAAATTTCTAGGTGGCTTGTAGTATTTTAACAGGACAAATCTGAGTGGCCATGTCCCCCCCTATGGGCATGAAGCCTCTGTAGGCCTACGGTTGGGTAGGGGGGAGGTCCGGAAGGGGTCAGTCAACCTCCCCCTCAGGAATTTGGAAGAATTCTCTCTCTCTCGAAAAAAAAAAAGAAGTTTAAACCTGCCATTTCCTGAAACCTAGCATCTTAAATTATATCAAACAATGTAGCCAACACTTATGTTTTGATCATAAATGACATTGAGGTGGTCTCAATAAAAAGTCCAGATTATTCTAGGTTAAATTTAGGGGTCATGATTATTCTAATTAAAAAGGGAAATTTCATAATTTCCAACTTCATATTCATCACCTCCAGCACCAACAGAATATCAACATGTGAAAACAGCTCGTTTCTATGTTTTGAAGTGAAGAAGAGTGAGGAAGACAAGTGTTCCCAAAGACATCAGTGTGCATCGTGTGATTTTAACCAATGAGGAGGCATTGCATACTAATTGATTGATGATGTCACTGTAAACACTTATCTTCCTGTATCTTAAAAAAAACACACCATTTTCACATACAGTGAGTTGATGTTGGGGTGCTGCTGGAGACGAACATGAAGTGGAACATCTTAGAAATAATAGGCGTCTTTATGCAGATAGTCGGGTGAAAATGTGAACTGGCTTCTTCATTTTGTTTTGCGATAAAATTCAGGATAATTCAATTACTGGACGTAATGTAGCAGTCTAGCTTACTGTATGTAAAGGATATTTGGAATGTGAAACAACTGAACTAGGGTTATACGAGCTTGTTTCTGCCCTCATCCACCCGGGCCCTGCCCTCATCCACCCGGGCCCTGACCACTAGGCTACCATTCATTCAACGTGCCTCATCGTCATGGGTGACCTGATTATTATGACATCGTTAGCAGCCTACTGTGTTGACCTCCAGAGGACTGATTCATTAACACAACTCTGCTAATCTTCAACAGTTTAACATCACTTTCTGAAGGTCTGTATTTCAGCAGAACAGCTCTCTGCCATGTCCGTTTCCATCCATGCAGCGACGCGCACCGAAGCACCGCACGTTTCCTTGCTGGTCAATGCACTCGCCTACTACCGTCTTCGCGGAGATGTGCGGGCAAGAAGGTTCTCGCTTAGTAGACTAAACGCCGTAGCTCACTACCTTTTGTCGTAATGAAGCCTTAGCGAAGGAGCTAACTAGGAAAGTGGTTACGTCAACGTTTACCGAACTCGGTCCTCGGGATCCCAAGGGGTGCACGTTTTGTTTTTAACCCCAACAATACACAACTGACACTTGATGATTATTTACAGGGCAAAAACCAAAACGTGCACCCCTTGGGATCCCGAGGACCGAGTTTGGTAAACCCTTGGGTTATTGTGCGTAACTTAACACACATACATAGTGGGAAATGTATTCGGCAAACAGTTTGTTCTCCATTTTCCCCTTACACATCAGTGGTATCAACAGACAAAGTGGAGAGCCGTCACCCAGGGAGAAAACAGTACCATGGTTACGGGGGGGGGCGGACCGGAGAGAGAGAGACTTTTTCCCCCTTTCGCCCAAGTCCTCTGATTGGCTCAGCTCCAACTTCAGACGGTTGAGTCAAAAACCAACCATGTGCCAACTTGAATCCTATTTACTGGATTGTTTTTCGTACCAGCGCACTTTGACCTCAAATTGTGTGTAGGTTGGCAGGTCTGCGGACTCAAACATGGGTGCGCCTCCATTTTAACACACACACAGACTCACCTTCTCCATCTCCTGTTTGAATGTGGTGAACACCTCGTTGCTCTTGGACAGAGTCGTCTGGAACTCCTCAAACTTCTCTGTGTATAAGGACAGCTGGATGGAGAAACGGGACACAGAGGGGACACAGAGGGGACACATAGGGGACACAGAGGGGAAACAGAGAGGATACAGAAGGGACACAGAGGGGAACAGAGAGAAACAGAGGGAAACAGAGGGAAACAGAGGGGACACAGAGGGGACACAGAGGGGACACAGAGGGGACACAGAGGGGACACAGAGGGGAACAGAGAGAAACAGAGGGAAACAGAGGGAAACAGAGGGACACAGAGGGACAGAGGGGAAACAGAGGGGAAACAGAGGGGACACAGAGGGGACACAGAGGGGAAACAGAGGGGAAACAGAGGGGAAACAGAGAGGAAATAGGGAAAACAGAGGGAGGAGAGTTCATTCACATATTACCTTTACAGCTCAGCAGAAACAGTGAGATGTTTATCGTA
Organism: Oncorhynchus mykiss; assembly: GCF_013265735.2. Taxonomy (NCBI): domain Eukaryota; kingdom Metazoa; phylum Chordata; class Actinopteri; order Salmoniformes; family Salmonidae; genus Oncorhynchus; species Oncorhynchus mykiss. Next base: position 7,584,778 of record NC_050572.1, on the reverse strand, counting down.
GAGCATCCACTCTGTCCTACAGAGTTCTAGAGAGGTTGTTACCTGTTGTTTGAGATGCACCTCCTGCTGCTTCATGAGCTCACACATCCTCTGAGACTCTGCCGCTTCCTTCAGCAGCTGGAGAGACAGGAGACAACATGAGACCAACCCATCGTCTGAAAGTACCTCTACCTTCAGCAGCTGGAGAGACACGAGACTAGGGCTTTCCACGACTAAAAATAAATAAATATTGGGTCTACCAAGAGTCATCTTTTTCCTTTGACCAATCGATTGGTTGAAATTTTCAAAATGTGTATTTATCTTGAGTTTTAATCAAATAAACTATATGCACTGAGCTTGTCTGATGCTATAAGCACACGATTTGATTAAATAATCAAGACACACAAATGACTAGAGGGAGTCCGACCGCAATTGATTTGATTGTGCCGGGCTCAGACTTGCTGTGCCGTCTAAAAACCAAAACAATTAGCACCCATTGTCTGTCTCTCCTCCCTGCTGCAGCGACCGACACGGAACATCAACAGTATTTATCTCGCTGTCCAGTGTTACTGGAGCTGTAACATAATTAGAGCCATTTCTAAACTGAAACGTTCTGTTACCGAAATCCCTCATTTGTTTAGGAACATTTTTTGACTCAACCCTCGCTCTCTTTACACGACAGATGTATACATCACATGCATGTGACCTATATAGCATATCATAATCACGTCAATAAATTGGTTATAACAAACTGTGAACACTAACACTCGAAACAGGAATGTTTAAAAGGTGCGTTCTGAGCCCTCTCCTGTACTCCCTGTTCACCCACGACTGCGTGGCCACGCACGCCTCCAACTCAATCATCAAGTTTGCGGACGACACAACAGTGGTAGGCTTGATTACCAACAACGACGAGACGGCCTACAGGGAGGAGGTGAGGGCCCTCGGAGTGTGGTGTCAGGAAAATAACCTCACACTCAACGTCAACGAAACTAAGGAGATGATTGTGGACTTCAGGAAACAGCAGAGGGAACACCCCCCTATCCACATCGATGGAACAGTAGTGGAGAGGGTAGCAAGTTTTAAGTTCCTCGGCATACACATCACAGACAAACTGAATTGGTCCACTCACACAGACAGCATTGTGAAGAAGGCGCAGCAGCGCCTCTTCAACCTCAGGAGGCTGAAGAAATTTGGCTTGTCACCAAAAGCACTCACAAACTTCTACAGATGCACAATCGAGAGCATCCTGGCGGGCTGTATCACCGCCTGGTACGGCAACTGCTCCGCCCTCAACCGTAAGGCTCTCCAGAGGGTAGTGAGGTCTGCACAACGCATCACCGGGGGCAAACTACCTGCCCTCCAGGACACCTACACCACCCGATGTCACAGGAAGGCCATAAAGATCATCAAGGACATCAACCACCCGAGCCACTGCCTGTTCACCCCGCTATCATCCAGAAGGCGAGGTCAGTACAGGTGCATCAAAGCTGGGACCGAGAGACTGAAAAACAGCTTCTATCTCAAGGCCATCAGACTGTTAAACAGCCACCACTAACATTGAGTGGCTGCTGCCAACACACTGACACTGACTCAACTCCAGCCACTTTAATAATGGGAATTGATGGGAAATGATGTAAATATATCACTAGCCACTTTAAACAATGCTACCTTATATAATGTTACTTACCCTACATTGTTCATCTCATATGCATACGTATATACTGTACTCTATATCATCGACTGTATCCTTATGTAATACATGTATCACTAGCCACTTTAACTATGCCACTTTGTTTACATACTCATCTCATATGTATATACTGTACTCGATACCATATACTGTATCTTGCCTATGCTGCTCTGTACCATCACTCATTCATATATCCTTATGTACATATTCTTTATCCCCTTACACTGTGTACAAGACAGTAGTTTTGGAATTGTTAGTTAGATTACTTGTTATTACTGCATTGTCGGAACTAGAAGCACAAGCATTTCGCTACACTCGCATTAACATCTGCTAACCATGTGTATGTGACAAATAAAATTTGATTTGATTTGATTTTACTGGTTGCTCAGTAGGTAAAGGGAATGTCAGATAAGTGGAATAAATGTGACTAGTTGTGGAAAACACTGGATATCAAGAAAAAGGGAAGGAGGCAGCAGTGTGTGCCAAACAGGTGCACAATAACATTTGACCATTTGGAACAATGTAAACACTAAATAAATAAGAAGCGAACTAGCGAGTCGGTTGTAACTTAAACATTTTTTTTTTTAAAAGTCACATTAATTAATGAATGCAATTCAGGCCTATTTATTATTTAAGCTAATTATTCAACGGTCGCTTTGTTATTTATTGCAAAAACTAAAATGCTCGATTGCATTTCTAAATCATGAATGACTCCTACGCTGTGCGATGACACGAACAAATAAATAAACGACTTATTGATACAGGAAGCCTATACAACAAGTACAAAATCATAACAACGACTAGGAGATAAAGGAAAAAGGAAGGTGGTTATTATAAATACAACATCTTGACTATTGGGAACAGTGTAAACAGTAAATGAATACCAGAGAGTCTAACGGACAAAAAGGGTTAAAGCCTTTACAGCAGCAAAGCAAAGATTTATTTTTAAATCAACGCAGTGCCTGTACAATAACAAAGACCGTAATTAATTTTCCAGAATTATACATAATTATGACATTGAAGGTTGTGCAATGTAACAGCAATATTTTGACTTTCGGTTCCAAAATAATAAACGTTTTGTCTTTCGAAATTTGACCATATTAATGACCAAAGGCTCGTATTTGTGTATTTTTATATTATAATTAAGTCTATGATTTGATAGAGCAGTCTGACTGAGCGGTGGTCGGCGGCAGCAGGCTCGTAAGCATTCATTCAAACAGCACTTTACTGCGTTTTCCAGCAGCTCTTAGCAATGCTTGAACCACAGCGCTGTTTATGACTTCAAGCCTATCAACTGCCAAGATTAGGCTGGCAATACTATAGTGCCTATAAGAACATCCAATAGTCAAAGGTATATTAAATACAAATGGTATAGAGAGAAATAGTCCTATAATTCCTATAATAACTACAACCTAAAACTTCTTAACTGGGAATATTGAAGACTCGTGTTAAAAGGAACCACCAGCTTTCATATGTTCTCATGTTCTGAGCAAGGAACTGAAACGTTAGCTTTTTTACATGGCACATTTGCACTTTTACTTTCTTCTCCAACACTGTGTTTTTGCATTAATTTAAACCAAATTGAACATGTTTCATTATATACTTGAGACTAAATTGATTTTATGTATTATATTTAGTTAAAATAAAAGTGTTGATTCAATATTGTTGTAATTGTCATTATTACACACACACACACACACACACACACACACAAATATATATCTAAATTAAAAAAAATAATAAAAAATCTGCTGATTAATCGGTATCGGCCTTGAAAAATCACAATCGGTCGACCTCTAGCTCCCATATGATTATTGTGACTAACGATAGCTTGTCTTCATTTGGACACTCTTGAAAACGAGATGCATCAAGTCATTTCTTCCTGTAAAATGTTTTAAAAAAAAATATATATATATATTCTCATCGAGTTGAATGTGTTGACTAGAGTGTTCACCAAACAACCATATTATTTTACTGTTACTCACAAAGTCCTTCTCTCTGTGATGGCGGTCCTCTGACTCTATGAGCAAACCCTGAGCCTGGTGTAGCTTAGCATCCACCAACTGTTGCTGCAGTTCCTTATGCTTGAACACCTTGTCAATGTGCTGAGAGAGGACAGGGGGTTAACAGTCACATGACCAGAACATTGTCAGACATTTACTGCAGTTGTGTGCTTTAGTTGTGTAAGTCAATGGACTTGTCCTAGCTCCTCCTAGAAACACACACGCCGTTCTCCCCACTCGTAACCGCGCACGCACGCCGTTCTCCCCACCCGTAACTGTGCAACGCCGTTCTCCCCACCCGTAACCACACACGCACGCACGCCGCTCTCCCCACCCGTAACCACGCACGCACCCCGCTCTCCCCACCCGTAACCACGCACGCACCCCGCTCTCCCCACCCGTAACCGCGCACGCCGCTCTCCCCACCCGTAACCGCGCACGCCGCTCTCCCCAACCTTAACCACGCACGCCGCTCTCCCCACACGTAACCACGCACGCCGCTCTCCCCACCCGTAACCACGCACGCCGCTCTCCCCACCCGTAACCACGCACGCCGCTCTCCCCACCCGTAACCACGCACGCCGCTCTCCCCACCCGTAACCGCGCACGCCGCTCTCCCCACCCGTAACCACGCACTCCGCTCTCCCCACCCGTAACCATGCACGCCGCTCTCCCCACCCGTAACCACGCACGCCTCTCTCCCCACCCGTAACCACGCACGCCGCTCTCCCCACTCGTAACCACGCACCTCCTCTCGTAGTTCGTACTGTTGGATGAGTTTCTTGAGCTTCTCTGCCAGCTCAGAGTTCTCCAGCCTAAGACTGGCATTCCTCTCGTCATGCTGCTCCATCTGGGCCTGGATGTCATACAGAGTCACCTGTGAACACACGCACACACACACCACAAGCAAACTCACACCACACGCACGCCACACGTAAACACACGCAAACATACGCAAACACACGCCACACGCAAACTCACACCACACGCACGCCACACGCACACACACACCACACGCACGCCACACGCAAACACACGCCACCTCACACCACACGCACACACACGCCACACGCAAACACACACACGCGCAAACACACACGCGCAAACACACACACACACGCGCAAACACACACGCAAACACACACACGCGCAAACACACACACACAGGCAAACACACACACACGCAAACACACACACACGCAAACACATGCAAACACACACACACACACACGCAAACACACGCAAACACACACACACGCAAACACACACACACGCAAACACACACACACGCAAACACACACACACGCAAACACACACACACACACACACACAGGCTAGAGGACGTTACATCACAATAGACACCAACCGGTGTTGTATCTTTGGGTGAACGTCCACAAAGTATTTCCTAGATTTCTCACCTCATCGGAGAAGACGGCGGCCCATAAATCAACCCATCAAGGAAAAGATTTGACATTCATCCCCTTCTTTACATGACGCTAGTGGCTCACCTGGAAGTGTGCCGTCACTTCCTTCCTCTTCTCCTCCTCCACACGTGCACGCTGCATCCCGTCGTCCTGCAAGAGCAGGTCAAAGTTCGTGTAAAACGTACGGCTCCATTTTAGTCCAGAAAGCTGTTCAACTTCATGAGTCTGAGACAACTGATTCGCATTAAGGGCCCGACCCAGACCTGCCAACCGGGTCCAGCTTTTTAAGAGGACCAGACGCACGCGGCACATTGGTTCAGTTCAGTCCTCTGAAAAAGGCATTTACAAAACAACAAAAGATTCATACTGATAGGTTGTTTTTTTTTAACCTTTATTTAACCAGGCAAGTCAGTTAAGAACACATTCTTATTTTCAATGACGGCCTAGTGGGTTAACTGCCTGTTCAGCTTGGTGGTTTGAACTTGCAACCTTCCGGTTACTAGTCCAACGCTCTAACCACTAGGCTACCCTGCCTCTAACCACTAGGCTACCCTGCCTCTAACCACTAGGCTACCCTGCCTCTAACCACTAGGCTACCCTGCCTCTAACCACTAGGCTACCCTGCCTCTAACCACTAGGCTACCCTGCCTCTAACCACTAGGCTACCCTGACTCTAACCACTAGGCTACCCTGCCGCCTCTACACTCTAACCACTAGGCTACCCTGCCGCCTCTACACTCTAACCACTAGGCTACCCTGCCGCCTCTACACTCTAACCACTAGGCTACCCTGCCGCCCCTACACTCTAACCACTAGGCTACCCTACCTCCTCTACACTCTAACCACTAGGCTACCCTGCCTCCTCTACACTCTAACCACTAGGCTACCCTACCTCCTCTACACTCTAACCACTAGGCTACCCTGCCGCCTCTACACTCTAACCGCTAGGCTACCCTACCTCCTCTACACTCTAACCACTAGGCTACCCTACCTCCTCTACACTCTAACCACTAGGCTACCTACCGCCTCTACACTCTAACCACTAGGGTACCCTACCTCCTCTACACTCTAACCACTAGGCTACCCTACCTCCTCTACACTAACCACTAGGCTACCCTGCCTCTAACCACTAGGCTACCCTGCCTCCTCTACACTCTAACCACTAGGCTACCCTACCTCCTCTACACTCTAACCACTAGGCTACCCTACCTCCTCTACACTCTAACCACTAGGCTACCCTACCTCCTCTACACACTAACCACTAGGCTACCCTACCTCCTCTACACTCTAACCACTAGGCTACCCTACCTCCTCTACACTCTAACCACTAGGCTACCCTACCTCCTCTACACTCTAACCACTAGGCTACCCTACCTCCTCTACACTCTAACCACTAGGCTACCCTACCTCCTCTACACACTAACCACTAGGCTACCCTACCTCCTCTACACTCTAACCACTAGGCTACCCTACCTCCTCTACACACTAACCACTAGGCTACCTGCCGCCCCAAAGTACAGAACATATAAAATAAATATACGTTGTGGAATTAGCACAGATTGTATGTTTATTCCATTACATTGTACAGTGTAGAATGGCGATAATTATCTAACCCAGCTAGCCCTAACCTAACCCAGCTTGCCCTAACCCAGCCCAGCCCTAACCTAACCCACCCAGCCCTAACCTAACCCAGCTAGCCCACCCTAACCCAGCCCGCCCTAACCTAACCCAGTAGTGTGACAAAGGTACAAGTGTGAGTAACCGCTTCACCATCCTTTACCTAGAGAGGAAGTACCGGTTTCACCATCCTTTACCTAGAGAGGAAGTACCGGTTTCACCATCCATTACCTTGAGAGGAAGTACCGGTTTCACCATCCTTTAGAGGGGAAGTACCTGCTTCACCATCCTTTACCTAGAGAGGAAGTACTGGCTTCACCATCCTTTACCTAGAGAGGAAGTACCGGCTTCACCATCCTTTAGAGGGGAAGTACCGGTTTCACCATCCTTTAGAGGGGAAGTACCTGCTTCACCATCCTTTACCTAGAGAGGAAGTACCGGCTTCACCATCCTTTAGAGAGGAAGTACCTGCTTCACCATCATTTACCTAGAGAGGAAGTACTGGCTTCAACATCCTTTACCTAGAGAGGAAGTACCGGCTTCACCATCCTTTACCTTGCGAGGAAGTACCGGCTTCACCATCCTTTACCTAGAGAGGAAGTACTGGCTTCACCATCCTTTACCTAGAGAGGAAGTACTGGCTTCACCATCCTTTACCTAGAGAGGAAGTACCGGCTTCACCATCCTTTAGAGGGGAAGTACCGGCTTCACCATCCTTTACCTAGAGAGGAAGTACCTGCTTCACCATCCTTTACCGAGAGAGGAGGTACCGGCTTCACCATCCTTTACCTAGAGAGGAAGTACCTGCTTCACCATCCTTTACCTAGAGAGGAGGTACCGGCTTCACCATCCTTTACCTAGAGAGGAGGTACCGGCTTCACCATCCTTTACCTAGAGAGGAAGTACCTGCTTCACCATCCTTTAGAGAGGAAGTACCTGCTTCACCATCCTTTACCTAGAGAGGAAGTACCGGCTTCACCATCCTCTACCTAGAGAGGAAGTACCTGCTTCACCATCCTTTACCGAGAGAGGAAGTACCTGCTTCACCATCCTTTACAGAGAGAGGAAGTACCTGCTTCACCATCCTTTACCGAGAGAGGAAGTACCGGCTTCACCATCCTTTACCGAGAGAGGAAGTACCGGCTTCACCATCCTTTAGAGGGGAAGTACCGGCTTCACCATCCTTTAGAGGGGAAGTACCGGCTTCACCATCCTTTAGAGGGGAAGTACCGGCTTCACCATCCTTTAGAGGGGAAGTACCTGCTTCACCATCCTTTACCTAGAGAGGAAGTACCGGCTTCACCATCCTTTACCTTGAGTGTGCGGTTGTGTCTCTGCAGCTCCCGACAGAGTGACTCCAGTTTGCTGCGTGCCAGGATGGTCTTGCTGTGTTCGTTCCTCAGGTGGTCCGTCTCCTGCACCAGCTGAGACTGTTTCTTCTGCAGGACCCGCATTAGCTTCTGGTTGTTCCGCCGCTCCTCCAGCTAAACACACACACACAGGGGGATGAATGCACAACATACACAGGGACACGCACACACACAGGGGGATGAATGCACAACACACACAGGGACACGCACACACACAGGGGGATGAATGCACAACACACACAGGGACACGCACACACGCACACACACACAGGGGGATGAATGCACAACACACACAGGGACACGCACACACGCACGCACACACACAGGGGGATGAATGCACAACACACACACACACACAGACAGACACACAGAAAATAGTTTAATGCATGAAAATCCTATTACAGCTGTTCAGTTACACCTAAATGAAAAGCTATTGATAAAATGGCTCCAATAAGTCTACTGATTGGAAGTCTAGGGGGGAAATAAGTCAGGCTGCCAAGGGAAGCTGGGTGTGTCGCCCATGTCCTTGGCCAGTAAAGACACTGTACAGCGGTTCCCCCTCTAGCCCATTCTAACCGCTGCGGTTTCCCCTCAGTGTTGCTCCATCAGCCAGTTGCCCCGACCATTCCCCTGTAGGTCACCCCTGACCATTCCCCTGTAGGTCACCCCTGACCATTCCCCTGTAGGTCACCCCTGACCATTCCCCTGTAGGTCACCCCTGACCATTCCCCTGTAGGTCACCCCTGACCATTCCCCTGTAGGTCACCCCTGACCATTCCCCTGTAGGTCACCCCTGACCATTCCCCTGTAGGTCACCCCTGACCATTCCCCTGTAGGTCACCCCTGACCATTCCCCTGTAGGTCACCCCTGACCATTCCCCTGTAGGTCACCCCTGACCATTCCCCTGTAGGTCACCCCTGACCATTCCCCTGTAGGTCACCCCTGACCATTCCCCTGTAGGTCACCCCTGACCATTCCCCTGTAGGTCACCCTGTGTTGAGCTACCCTGACCATTCTCCAACACAAGGAGACAAACTACTACTGTCTAATACACAGATGGAGGCTAGAAATAAGAGGTTGGCTAGCATGCCGAAATGAAAAGATATTAACTAAATCAAACAGCCTTTGAACCACACCCGAGTCAAAGCATTTATGAGAGTCACTAGTTACCAGTTCAGCATACTTCTTACAGAGGCCTGTCAGTTTATCCTCTGGAGTACTCAGAGTATTCAGGGTCTGCATCAGAAGGGTGATCTCTTTACCTGCAACACACAGGAGAGGGAACACATTCAGCACAACAGAGGGGGGGGACATATTCAGCGCAACACCACCTCATCACAACAGGGACCCAACAACACACAAGGGGAAGCTATCCAGCCCTAAACCCCTAGCCACCACATGTAAGACTAAAATAATCTGATGGATGACAGCTAGATATTAGTGACCAATCCTGGTCCGGAAGACCATATCGGTCTCCAGGATTGGAGGCGACTGACCTACACTCAGCCAATCATTTCAGATCAACGACAAGCATCCAGGAATACGCCCCCAGGGATTGATTTCAGCCAGAGTAACAGAACCAGTCCTTACCCAGCCCCTTCACCTTCTTCTTCTCTTGAATCTTCACTTTCTCCACTCCGCCGGCGTTCACTTTGACCTCCTCCGGCTTGGCATCCAACTCCTCATTGGCCAGGCCGTTGAGCATGGGGCAGTATGATTGGCCGTTGGGCAGGTTAACTCCGTCCTCCCCGTTGTCCTCCAAGCAGTAGGTGTTGAGGATGTCCTCCAGCTGGCGGCTCAGCTCCTCAGCCATGTCACATTGAGACGACACCCCCTCCTCTATAGTGGAGACCGGGAGGGGTACAGGGTCTGTTACAGTGGAGACTGGTACAGGGTCTGCTACAGTGGAGACTGGTACAGGGTCTGCTACAGTGGAGACTGGTACAGGGTCTGCTACAGTGGAGACTGGTACAGGGTCTGCTACAGTGGAGACTGGTACAGGGTCTGCTACAGTGGAGACTGGTACAGAGTCTGCTACAGTGGAGACTGGTACAGGGTCTGCTACAGTGGAGACTGGTACAGGGTCTGCTACAGGTGGGACGGCTGCAGACTCTGCTGTGTTGGAAACGACAGCCACTAGACAGGGGACGGAGAGAAAGATGTAAAAAAAAAAAAAATCAGCTATAACAATTACTTATTGGACTTTGAAGTATGTAAGAACAACAAGGGGGACATAACAATGAATTATAATAACAAAGCAAACAAACAAGCAAAGAAAGAACCCACAAAGCTACACTGCAAGCTACACACACTTATGGGCCTAATCATATAATTCCATATATAATCCCTAATCATATAATTCCATATATAATCCCTAATCATTTAATTCCATATATAATCCCTAATCATTTAATTCCATATACAATCCCTAATCATATAATTCCATATATAATCCCTAATCATTTAATTCCATATATAATCCCTAATCATTTAATTCCATATACAATCCCTAATCATATAATTCCATATATAATCCCTAATCATATAATTCCATATATAATCCCTAATCATATAATTCCATATATAATCCCTAATCATTTAATTCCATATACAATCCCTAATCATATAATTCCATATATAATCCCTAATCATATAATTCCATATATAATCCCTAATCATTTTAAAAAAAGGAACTCAGTTGGTCTAATAGTAAAGATGTGTCATTTAACTTTTCAAATATGTTATTTTATTGTGCCATGAAACACAACTAGCTAGACATTTTTCAGCCTGGCTACCTGCACACATTCATCCTGTATCCATAGAACTGCACTGCACACATTCATCCTGTATCCATAGAACTGCACTGCACACATTCATCCTGTATCCATAGAACTGCACTGCACACATTCATCCTGTATCCATAGAACTGCACTGCACACATTCATCCTGTATCCATAGAACTGCACTCCATTGATGAATGGAAAAAGACACTGTTACAATGAATGACATTCAGTGACTGTCAAATAGGCCCCACAGAATTGACGAGTCCACTGCTGTCCGCACGCGTCTCAAACACACATCTACGCTGTGGCGAAATGGAACTGTTATCGTCGAATCCACTTCGCATTAGGGAACGTATTTCCACGTTTTCAAATCAATTCACGCGACTCACAGACAGTAATGACGTTTTCATTTTTGCGATAGGCTCGCGTTTTTCCCCGGTACGGCATCGCCTTACCATTTCTTTCACCTCAGTAGTAATTTCCATGTAAAAGTTTGTTGAAAAATGTGCTTTACACTAGCTAGGGTGTACTGGCTGTATGGAAGCCTTCACATATCAATGTCACAATGTATAGCTAGCTATGTTGTTGCCATAGTTGTGATACCCTGCGGTCGTAACGGTCCTGCCTATGTGGACGTAGAAATTCAGTGTCATGAGTGTTGTTGAAGGTTCCCAGCTGAGTTGAGAGCTGGAGGAGGTATGCTCATTATTTGAATAGTACCAGACTTGACTTTGTGGATAGGAGCAGTGATATCTATTCAACGCTAGAGAGAAAAAAAGAGCCAGCTCAGTCTCAAGAAGTCCACTGTAAAATGACTGCATTTGACTAGTGCCATTATGCCGCGTTCAACATGCTAGTTGAAACTCTGACATTGCAGACTTGCCTACTGGTTGTAGTTATACACACGCCGCGTTCAACCAGTTAGCAGGTCAAAAAAATCCCAGAGTTACCTTGTTCTGACTAGACTAGCACATGAACGTGGCCATTTGGTTGTCACTGATGTGATGGTGTGACACACAGCGCTAACGTTACCTGCGCTTTCAGCACCATCAGCTTGTGAAGGCATGTCCTGCTCTTGCTCTTTTGGGCTACTGGTCTCTGTAACCTTGCTTGCCTCCATCTCTCCCGTGCCAGGTGCTGCATCACTGCCCTGCGTGGACGACTCTTGTGTGTCCTGTTTCTTCATGATGAAACGCCCGAAACAGATATCCAAATTGTTCGAGTACTGTGTTTGTATAGGGGAAAAGTCGCACTGTGGCGTGAGTTACAGAACCGAATACGTTAAGTGTTGGCTAACGATCATAACACGTACCCGTGCTTGAGAAAAGCAAGAAATTCAACTGCCAAACGTCAACGGGGATGTGTTAGTGTCGTCTAAACCCATTAGTTAGCGGACTAAACTCAACTGTATTGGTGAACTCAGTCATTCACCAAGGAGTGGAGTTTAGTTGGAAATCAAGACCGTGCACCTTACCAGAAAATGTGTTGAAACATTTTACATAAGCAATATTACATGCATCTGAAATGGCGAACAACAGCAAGCAAGCAAAGCAACGAAAAAATAAATGTGGTATGCTAACGAAGTGAAATTGCAACTCGGCCAAAGTGTAGCTAACTACACGAATAGTTGACATATTGGACAGTCTACTTAATAATCTTTGTCTAGCAAGTGAAACAAGACCTCTTCTCTTAGCAACCAAATACATCACTAGGTTTTACTTTAAACAGACATTCGCAACGTTGAGATAAACGTTAGTTAGCAAGCTAACTTAGAAAGCTAAATGCTATCTTAGCTCTACGCTATGGAACACCCCAAAAAAAGACGACACTTCAACATATCGAAACAGTCATTATACATACTTGGAAAAATATTTAGGTACTTTATTAGAACATAAAAATGACTTGATTACCTTCTTGATCCAACTCAATAAACACACTCCGGCGTTGCCTGCTGCCAACCGATACAGGAAATACGCAATGAACCACGGAAGTACGTAACTGACAATCTTGTGGAAAATGTAGTTCAAACCCTCAACTCAGAACTACAAAAACGTTCATTCAAGGATTCTACATCTTACACATGCCGCAGCAAAAGTACGTTTACGTTTTCGTATCTTTTAGTCATTCAAAACTTGTTAAAAAAAAATGGAAAAACAGGAGAAAAAGGGTTGCAACATTTTATTTCTCGGGGATTTGTTTTGTACAGTTTCCACTGGACAAGTTTATTTTTTTTATACATTTCTAATATTTGTTAATGCATTTGTTTTTGTTTTGTTTCCGTGTTCATGTTTGTGTGTCATGTTCAGTTGAAGTGTATCAGTCACTCATTCATACCGTCGGTAATGTCAAGTCACAGTATAATATGGGTTATCATAAGCAAAAAAAAAGAAAAAAAAATATTTGTTTTGTAAATAAATACATTGAAAGAGAGCGAAATGAGAGGACCAGAGAATACATCAGGACTGGTCAGTTATGACATATGAAAAAAAAACACTTTATAAACATGTAGCATTGTAAACAATTATAGCCTAGATAGCATAATTTATTTGACAAAGCCAAGCACTAAGGCGTGGCTTGGGATTTTCAAACACCTTTGTCTCAGTTATACACATTTACACAATCTAGGCCAGAAGACAAAAAAAATCCCATTTCAAAATGTATCTTAATTATATATATTTTTCAAACCAATGCCTAGGAGTTGTTCCTGACCAAAGGGCCTGACAGGGAAACAGACAATAGAGCAAATGGCACCCTATTCCCTATGTGGTTCGCCCTTTTTGACCAGGACCTAATAGGTCTCTGGTCAAAAGTAGTGCACTATATAGGGTATATAAGTGCCCATTTGGGACACAGACAGTTTATCCTTGTCATTTGGTCAAGGGAAAACTCCCATCCCTTTACTATGCCTTAAAAAGAATTTCAGCAGTCATTAAAAAATATGGATGATTCCTCCAGCTAATGTACATATTTCCAGGGGCACTGTACAATGGCGACCCTGGCCGTGACTCGAATCCCTGCAGTCGCCTCAGTGGGAGTCAGATATGCAACAAACAAAATATATATATATATATTTCCATTACACATTTGTGTGTAAGAGAACAAAATATAAGCACCCCCCAAATTATAAATCATACACACAGTTCCACTTGGACACTTGATTATCATTTTTTTAATGTAAATTTCACATTCCTGCATGCCAGATTTGTTCTAGGAAACTGTTGACCAGTCATCTCTGTTGATTGCCCTCTTGAAGAGGGCAAACACCTGAAAAATTAGTCTTAAGCTCCCTCCCAAAATGCCACTATTCCCTTTATAAAATGTACCACAGTATGACTCATAATGCCTATAAAACATGGTGCCATTTCCCTGTTTGACCACTAATCGTTTTCCCCATCATCCATTTTTCCCAGTTTTTATTTTATTTTTTAGGAACACTTAAAACATGGGCTGTGTTCCGTGTAGGCTGATGTTTTGATAACCTCTCAAATCTCGACCGGACAAGGTGACTTAATATGTTTGCCTGTACTCCCACCCCCCCACCAAAACGAAATGCTAATTAGCTGCTAATGTGGCTATCATAAAGAACTACAAATACCATGATGACTGACGTATCGAGGCAAAAGTAACAATCTCTGGATTAATTATCTAAGGCTAGCTAAATGGATTAATGAATATAATTAGCTACATTTCTTTAATTAAAAAAAATGTACAATTCTGTGAACTGTCTTGTGCACGTCTTAAATTGACACAATACCTGTTAGCAAAGATGTCAGCTAGAGATGTGGAGAAGCATGCAGGGATTTGTAGTCTTGCATGACGTCTAATTTAAGTATTTTCAATTCTGTGAGTAAAAAAAAAAGAGACCCGAATAATATTGAGTCACCCTGTCCTAGAGAGATCTACACGGTTATCAACATGTCACCCCGGGGTAAAGCCCACACAAAACACAGACCTTATTTTAAGTGTTTCTAAAAATCGCCTATGGGGAAAAATTCAAATGGTTGGAAAAAACCCTGATTAGAATTATTTCCGTTTGACCACTAGGTTTTATGGGTATTATTACACCTCCACTGTGGGGGTATATTGTGCACTATTTTTTGACCAGAACTTCATGGACTCCTGGTCAAAAGTTGTTCATTAAATAGGGAGCACTTCGGGACGCACCTTAAACCTCTTGGGATGGCCGACTTCTGGAGAATATTTATTGCGTTACTTGTTAGGTTGTTCATTCTCAGCCAATAACGTAGCTTCCATTTAGCTTCCCATCTCAAGGCAAGTGTCTCTGAGTCCTTGTGCTAAATCAAGAAATAGCTGAGCGAAGTCTCAGGACAAGTGATTGGTTGTTTTGGTTGATTGACTGGGTCTGGACAGCCAAGAAGATTATGCCACTGAAACATTCTAGAACCATCCATATCCATGTAATGGTATAGCTGCTCAAAATCAAGAAAGAAAAAATTATGTAAAAATAAAATAAAAAACAACTTCGGTGAGTAGTGTCCATTTTGAATTGGCTGTTTAGTTCTTTGTGATAAGATGGGTTTGACTCATTATGTGCAAACATGGTAGTTTAGGTGGAGAAACCCCGGGGCACGTTCAGCAGGAACGCAACATTTTCAAACGTTCAGATAGAAATATTTCTATGTAAAAAAACAAACATGACATGTTAAATATGGAACAACGTTGGCATTTCCATTTGCAACGTTTGGCCACTGAACGTGGCCCTGCATTGGCCTGATACGATAACTGACCTGATAAACAGGGCCGGGAGCTTTTCCAAACCATGTGACCTGACTAGGAAAAACCCAGGGCCCTAATAAATGTGCAGTGCAGTCTTTGCCTCAGGCTAAAATTACACTTGATGGCCCTGCATCTTTCTAACGAACGTCTAGGCTGTCTGTCCCCCAGCTGCAGTGTGAGGTCTGCACAGTGAAATCAACAAATGAATTACACTGTAAAAAAAAAAAAATAAGAAGAAAGAGAGCATCAATATTTAGTTAGACGGATCAGCATGATGGAATAAATTAGTTTTTTTTTGCCGATTTTAAAATGACTGTTCTGACCCAATCCCACAGTGCAAAAGCAGTAGAGAATGCCACTTTCAGAGAAACCACATCATGGAACTATAAAGACGAGGAAAATAGAGCAGCAATGTTTTTTGCACGAAACGTGTGCACATTCAAGGAAATATTAAGAAAATTAAATGAATCAAGTCAAAAGTTATGTAAAATCACCCTCAAGTCTTTAGTTGGTCAGGATTGGCACTTTTGTTTTTCTTCATAAATATAAAATATATTTGTTTATTTTGTGTTTTTATTTTTATTTTACTTTTCTGGAAGTCTGTTGGTAGACTGCACGCAGAAGTCGAGAGAAAAAAACAAAAACAAGGAGAGGACTTCTGATTTTATAAATGCTCCTCCCACTCGTTAGTGACGTAGAGGCAAAAGTTCTTTAGCAAATGTTTTCCAAGATTTATTTAGTCTCAAAATGTCCGTTTGGAACACTTGTTCTGTGGACACCCATTTCCCTTTAGAGGACCAAAGTGCATAGACTCCCTATAATAGCCTATTACTGTTACTTACTGTCCATGTTAGATCAATGACAAGCTTAGTCTCTTACCAACGTCAATACATTTTGCATGTCAACCAAAGGGCAACGTGTCCAAAACCATTGCAGACCATGAAAAAAATCACCATTTTGCAGACCATGAAAAAAATCACCATTTTGCAGACCATGAAAAAAACACCATTTTGCAGACCATGAAAAAACACCATTTTGCAGACCATGAAAAAAATCACCATTTTGCAGACCATGAAAAAACACCATTTTGCAGACCATGAAAAAATCACCATTTTGCAGACCATGAAAAACCACCATTTTGCAGACCATGAAAAAAATCACCATTTTGCAGATTGAACATAATAACAAGCTATGACATTGTACAAAGTCATGGCCCGCATCCTCACAGGGTTAACCTACCGAGACATCACGTCAGGAAGGACAATATAGCCATAGGGGATGATTTTCTATATAAACATGTGCAATGACTAGGGTCCTCATAGCTAGCATATCAAGTAAAATATATATATATATATATATTATTTTTAAAGATGAGTTACAGATGCCCTTCCAAAAATGAAAGTTTAGGCATTAAGTTTGAAATAGAAACAGCTCTGTAAATTCTGATTTTGTTTACCTCAAACCAGTTTGGTTCTGCTCAACCAGGGGAAACAGTGGATCCACAGAACAAGCTGTGACTGATGAGGACATACAAATTGTACATCTATCGCTTCCTCACACAGTGTCGGTCGGTCAGTCAAACTGTCACCACTAAACTGTTTAGGCTCCACTCAACCCAGAGACTGATCTGTGATCAGTTTTGCCCCATTAAAATGTTACAGGTCAGGATTTAAAAAGGAGGGCAAGCTGATCCTAGATCTGTGTCTTAAGGGCATATCAATCGAACCATCTTTTCAGTCATGTGGCAGAAAGGAGAAAAGGCTTCCATAATACCTAGGTTGAAGATAACAAAAAAACAGTTAAAAAAGACAACGTAATAATTAACATGCGGAAGCGTTTGAGAAAAAAAAAATAAAAAATTAGAAAATGACAAAGTGAATGTAAGCAGTTCACCAACAAAGTGAGAAATAAACAATGAATTTCAGCTAACTGCTCAGCAAACAACTTTTACAGTTTCATTCTATGAATTCGAAACTTTTTTTTATTTCTCTCTCCATCCACTTTATTAGTTGATTTCTCGACCGATGGTCACGTTTTCAATGCTAATCTACCGAATGTGTTTATTTTCCAACTCTCCACATGAAATCACTAGAAATGTTTTTATCCTGTATATTTTTCAACTGAGCATATTACCAGACAGTACACACCCCTGCACTTCCTCAAGAAAAAAATATCATTTTCTCCTAAAAAAAAAAAATTTGGAAAAAAAAATTGAGATTTTAAAGGATGCTGTGAATGTGATGCATTGTGGGTAGGTGCATTCTTAAAAAAATAATCTCAATAGTGCTGATAAGGAAGTGGCAAAACATTGAGTGAACAATACCGCATTGAAAACCCAATATAGCACAGAAAGAAAACATGCAATTACGTTCCTTCAACAAGGTGGATAATGGAAGTTGATTCTCCTTGTGTAAGCACTCATCCGTGTGAGCTGTGTGCAGTCTGCTGGCGTTGTATGCATGTGTGCATGAAGTGTCTGTGCAAATACATCTTAACTTAATTTCTGTTGCGGTTAGGTTCGTCACGTTCTAAATTAATAAAAAAAAAAAAAAAAACACTTATCCCTTGCCAAACCCTGGTTGTCGTTAGATGCATGACACCTTGTCTGATATAGTGCCTTTACCTCTGGCCAGAGACTCCCTAGGTGGCGAAACGAGTGGCCTCTACCTCTGACCAGAGACTCCCTAGGTGGCGAAACGAGTGGCCTCTACCTCTGACCAGAGACTCCCTAGGTGGCGAAACGAATGGCCTCGACCTCTGACCAGAGACTCCCTAGGTGGCGAAACGAGTGGCCTCTACCTCTGACCAGAGACTCCCTAGGTGGCGAAACGAGTGGCCTCTACCTCTGACCAGAGACTCCCTAGGTGGCGAAACGAGTGGCCTCTACCTCTGACCAGAGACTCCCTAGGTGGCGAAACGAGTGGCAAAGTGTCATTTAAAATGCACCCTATGAGAAGAATAAGGGGAGCTGCACACTTTTCTAATGTGACAGTGAATAACAGATATCAATACCCAGTACGTGTGGCCATCACAATGATACCCAGTACGTGTGGCCATCACAATGATACCCAGTACGTGTGGCCATCACAATGATACCCAGTACGTGTGGCCATCACAATGATACCCAGTACGTGTGGCCATCACAAATGGTACCCAGTACGTGTGGCCATCACAAATGGTACCCAGTACGTGTGGCCATCACAAATGGTACCCAGTACGTGTGGCCATCACAATGGTACCCAGTACGTGTGGCCATCACAATGGTACCCAGTACGTGTGGCCATCACAAATGGTACCCAGTACGTGTGGCCATCACAAATGGTACCCAGTACGTGTGGCCATCACAAATGGTACCCAGTACGTGTGGCCATCACAAATGGTACCCAGTACGTGTGGCCATCACAAATGGTACCCAGTACGTGTGGCCATCACAAATGGTACCCAGTACGTGTGGCCATCACAAATGGTACCCAGTACGTGTGGCCATCACAAATGGTACCCAGTACGTGTGGCCATCACAAATGGTACCCAGTACGTGTGGCCATCACAAATGGTACCCAGTACGTGTGGCCATCACAAATGGTACCCAGTACGTGTGGCCATCACAAATGGTACCCAGTACGTGTGGCCATCACAAATGGTACCCAGTACGTGTGGCCATCACAAATGGTACCCAGTACGTGTGGCCATCACAAATGGTACCCAGTACGTGTGGCCATCACAAATGGTACCCAGTACGTGTGGCCATCACAAATGGTACCCAGTACGTGTGGCCATCACAAATGGTACCCAGTACGTGTGGCCATCACAAATGGTACCCAGTACGTGTGGCCATCACAAATGGTACCCAGTACGTGTGGCCATCACAAATGGTACCCAGTACGTGTGGCCATCACAAATGGTACCCAGTACGTGTGGCCATCACAAATGGTACCCAGTACGTGTGGCCATCACAAATGGTACCCAGTACGTGTGGCCATCACAAATGGTACCCAGTACGTGTGGCCATCACAAATGGTACCCAGTACGTGTGGCCATCACAAATGGTACCCAGTACGTGTGGCCATCACAAATGGTACCCAGTACGTGTGGCCATCACAATGGTACCCAGTACGTGTGGCCATCACAATGGTACCCAGTACGTGTGGCCATCACAAATGGTACCCAGTACGTGTGGCCATCACAATGGTACCCAGTACGTGTGGCCATCACAATGGTACCCAGTACGTGTGGCCATCACAATGGTACCCAGTACGTGTGGCCATCACAAATGGTACCCAGTACGTGTGGCCATCACAAATGGTACCCAGTACGTGTGGCCATCACAATGGTACCCAGTACGTGTGGCCATCACAATGGTACCCAGTACGTGTGGCCATCACAATGGTACCCAGTACGTGTGGCCATCACAATGATACCCAGTACGTGTGGCCATCACAATGATACCCAGTACGTGTGGCCATCACAAATGGTACCCAGTACGTGTGGCCATCACAAATGGTACCCAGTACGTGTGGCCATCACAATGGTACCCAGTACGTGTGGCCATCACAATGGTACCCAGTACGTGTGGCCATCACAAATGGTACCCAGTACGTGTGGCCATCACAAATGGTACCCAGTACGTGTGGCCATCACAAATGGTACCCAGTACGTGTGGCCATCACAAATGGTACCCAGTACGTGTGGCCATCACAAATGGTACCCAGTACGTGTGGCCATCACAAATGGTACCCAGTACGTGTGGCCATCACAATGATACCCAGTACGTACGGCCATCACAATGATACCCAGTACGTACGGCCATCACAATGATACCCAGTACGTACGGCCATCACAATGATACCCAGTACGTATGGCCATCACAATGATACCCGGTACGATGCAACGCTGAGTGCCTGGACACAGCCCTTAGCCGTGGTATATTGGCCATATACACCACACCTCTGGCTTTATTATAAACTGGTTATCAATGTAATTAGAGCAGTAAAAATACATGTTGTCATACCCGTTTTATACGGTCTGATATTCCACATATGGTGGTCGGGTCAATCAGCATTCAGAACCACCTCGTTTATAATAGCAACAAGGCACCTTGGGGGTTTGTGGTATATGGCCAATATAACACGGCTAAGGGCTGTATCCAGGCACTCCGCGTTGCGCGGTGCCTAAGAAAAGCCCTTAACCGTGGTATATTGGCCATATACCACAATCCCCTCGGACCGTATTGCTTAAAAATAATATCTTGGTTAAATTTTCTAAGACTTAAATCACTACCTCTCCCAACAATAATTCCAGGTGTTTGGCAAAAGGATACTGCGTGACTGTAGGGCAATAGGAACACCATGCAAACCCTAGCATACATACACACTGGGGGGACACACCAAATCACAGGGCCTAATGCAACTCAGCCAGCACAAACATATCTATTTACACTGGAGCTCTGTTCCAAATGACACCCTATTCCCTATATAGTACACTACTTTAGACCAGGGCCCTATATAGTACACTACTTTAGACCAGGGCCCTATATAGTACACTACTTTAGACCAGGGCCCTATATAGTACACTACTTTAGACCAGGGCCCTATATAGTACACTATTTTAGACCAGGGCCCTATATAGTACACTATTTTAGACCAGGGCCCTATATAGTACACTATTTTAGACCAGGGCCCTATATAGTACACTATTTTAGACCAGGGCCCTATATAGTACACTATTTTAGACCAGGGCCCTATATAGTACACTATTTTAGACCAGGGCCCTATTCCCTATATAGTGCACTACTTTAGACCAGGGCCCTAATCCCTATATAGTGCACTACTTTAGACCAGGGCCCTATATAGTACATTATTTTAGACCAGGGCCCTATTCCCTATATAGTGCACTACTTTAGACCAGGGCCCTAATCCCTATATAGTACATTATTTTAGACCAGGGCCCTATTCCCTATATAGTACACTATTTTAGACCAGGGTCCATAGGGCTTAGCGTGCCATTCAGAACGCATCCCGGGCCCAAAACCCCCCAACCTTCCATGCAGGTGAGTAAACAGGATATCACAGTGAATCTGACATTGATGCCTGATTTTCGTGAAGCTGAGTTACATGTTTTTTTTCTCAGGTTAGTGTAGCCCCTCGCCCCCCCAGCGGTCTGCCGTTTTAATAGCTAGAATCACGTCATAATTCAAATCTATCGTTATTAAGAACACAGCACACAACGAACATTATATCTCTAGCTATATCAACTTCAGATCAAGCTAGCAACCTAGGTATTTTAACTGTTATACGATTCAATATGGACCCCCCCCCCCCCCCTCACCTTAAATCCCCTTCCCCATCCCACTCGACGCCCAGAAGTTTTCCTGATTTTACGATTTAGACCCCAACATGTTGCTCCACCCTCGCCATCCCTCCCCAGGTCCAAGAAATCATCTGTCGCAAACAAAAAAAAAAGTTGCAAGAAATTAAATAGTAGAGAAAGGACCGTCAGTTCTAGAAGGAGAGAACCTTGGGTCAACACTCCAAACCAGAATTCTAGAATTACTAAGAATCCCCAGAATTGTTTTAGTGGAACCCTGTATGTCTGATTAGACAGAAACCAATGTGAATGAGGGTTTGGCCTCTGAGTTCTATTGCTAACAGTAGGTAAGGAAGTCTTCAGTCTGGGGACACTAGTCTTCAGAACAGGCTGGGGGGGGGGACAGGGCTGACAAAAGCTAAATGAGGGGAAAGGATAAATAAGTGAAATAACACTCATCACTCGAGGTCAGATTTGACCCCCCCACATCCTAAAGGTCATCCCTACGGGCTGACGGGGAGCAGTAAAATCCACAACAAGCCACTGCTACTGTCAGAAGAAAATCAGGACTATCAACAGTACTGGGGGTATTTCTCAATGTATCTACGCGTTTCAAACCTGCCCTGGTGTGTGATCACCGATCTGGAAGAGCTGTGTTTTAAATCATCAGGTCATGTGGTGCGAGTTCAGCTCTCCGATTGGCTCCTCAGCCGAGGCGTGGTGTTCTGTTAGAAGTGTCTGATCTGTTTGGGTAGGTAGAGACACGCTCACGGGGATTGGGTAATATAGGTTGGATAAAGCCTTCCATGGGATAGGAGGCAGAGGACAACGTTCTATCTTCCACAGTTGAGCCTGGAAGGTCACAGTGGACAAAGGATAGGGCACCGGAGACCCTGCATCAGTAGAGGTTGGGGTAGCAGAGCTAGCCACGGGCTGGGGCATATAGGTGGTGGTTGGAGGGACACAGGAACCCTAATTTACCTCAAAACCCTCCATTGGTAGGGGATATGGGGGAAGAAGTCAACCGAAAGCCTTCCAATGGGATCCATGGGTAAATGAGTGATGTTTGGATGAACCAAAGGGAAGGGAGGGCATTATAGCTGGAAGCCCTCCATGGGTGCTTCCTGCTGGGGGAAGAGGAACTGCTGGTTGACCTGGTCTACCTGAGGAGCCAGGTTCTGGTCCTCCTCCTCCACTCCAAAGTAGTGCTCTATCAGATCAAAGGCCTTCTGGTAGATCTCTTGGTTCTCATGGCTCTGAAGGAACTCGATTTTATCCAGACCTGGAGATGGAGAGGAGAGTTTATTTATTCATACACCACGGTAGATTATGCAATTGTATGTATGCGGAAGTGCGTTTGTGTACTGTACCTGTCTGTCTGTCTGTCACCTGTCTGTCTGTCTGTCTGTCACCTGTCTGTCTGTCTGTCTGTCACCTGTCTGTCACCTGTCTGTCTGTCACCTGTCTGTCTGTCACCTGTCTGTCTGTCACCTGTCTGTCTGTCACCTGTCTGTCTGTCACCTGTCTGTCTGTCACCTGTCTGTCTGTCTGTCTGTCTGTCTGTCTGTCTGTCTGTCTGTCTGTCTGTCTGTCTGTCTGTCTGTCTGTCTGTCTGTCTGTCTGTCTGTCTGTCTGTCTGTCTGTCTGTCTGTCTGTCTGTCTGTCTGTCTGTCTGTCTGTCTGTCTGTCTGTCTGTCTGTCTGTCTGTCTGTCTGTCTGTCTGTCTGTCACGTGTCTATACTGTCTGAATGTGTTTGTGCACATGTACCTCAGAACAGTAGCAGTTGTTGGTATTATACAGTGCATTTCAGCAAGTATTCAGACCCCTTGACCTTTTCCACATGTTGTATACATCTACACACAACGCCCCATAAAGACAAAGCGAAACACATGTTTTTCGATTAACCCCCTCAGAAATACCATAAGTATTCAGACCCTTTGCTGTGAGAGTCAAATTGAGCTCAGGTTCATCCTGTTTCCATTGATCATCCTTGAGATGTTTCTACAACTTGATTGGAGTCCACCTGTGGTAAATTCAATTGATTGGACATGATTTAGAAAGGCACACACCTGTCTATATAATGTCCCACAGTTGACAGTGCATGTCAGAGCAAAAACCAAGACATGAGGTTGAAGGAATTGTCCGTAGAGCTCCGAGACAGGATTGTGTCGAGGCACAGATCTGAGGAAGGGTACCAAAACATTTCTGCAGCATCGAAGGTCCCCAAGAACACAGTGGCCTCCATCATTCTTAAATGGAAGCCACCAATTCTCTTCATAGAGCTGGCCTCCCGGCCAAACTGACCAATAAGGGTTGAAGGGCCTTGGTCAGGGAGGTGAAAAACCCGATGATCACTGACAGAGCTCCATAGTTCCTCTGTGGAGATGGGAGAACATTCCAAGAAGGACAACCATCTCTGCAGAAACAAGATTCTCTGGTCTGATGAAAACAAGATTGAATTCTTTGTCCTGAATGACAAGCGTCACATCTGGAGGAAACTTGGCACCATCCCTACGGTGAAGCATGGTGGTGGCAGCATCATGCTGTGGGGATGTTCTTCAGCGGCAAGGACTGGGAGACTAGTCAGGATCGAGGGAAAGATGAACCGAGCAAAGTACAGAGAGATCTTTGATGAAAACTTGCTCCAGAACGCTCAGGACCTCAGACTGGGGCGAAGGTTCACCTTCCATCAGGACAACGCAGGAGTGGCTTTGGGACAGGTCTCATAATGTCCTTGAGTGGCCCAGCCAGAGCCCGGAATTTAACCCGATCAAACATCTCTGGAGAAACCTGAAAATAGCTGTGCAGCGACGATCCCCATCCAACCCGACAGAGCTTGAGAGGATCTGCAGAGAAGAATGGGAGAAACTCCTCAAATGCAGGTGTGCCAAGATTGTAGCATCATACCCAAGAAGACTGGAGGCTGGAATCTCTGCCAAAAGGTGCTTCAACAAAGTACTGAGTAAAGGGTCTGAATACTTACGTAACTGTGATATTTATGGGGTATTGTCATTATGGGATATTGTTTGTAGATTTAAGTGGTATGAATACTTTCCAAATGTACGTACTACAGTGAGGTGGGAAAAGTATTTGATCCTCTGCTGATTTTGTACGTTTGCCCACTGACAAAGAAATGATCAGCCTATTATTTTAATGGAAGGTTTATTTGAACAGTGAGAGACAGAATAACAAAAAAATCCAGAAAAACGCATGCCAAAATGTTATAAATTGACTTGCATTTTTTAATGAGGGAAATAAGTATTTGACCCCTCTGCAAAACATGACTGTGCTTTGTGGCAAAACCCTTGTTGGCAATCACAGAGGTCAGACGTTTCTCGTAGTTGGCCACCAGGTTTGCACACGTCTCAGGAAGGATTTTGTCCCACTCCTCTTTGCAGATCTTCTCCAAGTCATTAAGGTTTTGAGGCTGACATTTGGCAACTCAAACTTTCAGCTCCCTCCATAGATTTTCTATGGGATTAAGGTCTGGAGACTGGCTAGGCCACTCCAGGACCTTAATGTGCTTCTTCTTGAGCCACTCCTTTGTTGCCTCGGCCGTGGGTTTTGGGTCATTGTCATGCTGGAATACCCATCCACAACCCATTTTCAATGCCCTGGCTGAGGGAAGGAGGTTCTCACCCAAGATTTGACGGTACATGGCCCCGTTCATCGTCCCTTTGATGCGGTGAAGTAGTCCTGTCCCCTTAACAGAAAAACACCCCCAAAGCATGTTTCCACCTCCATGTTTGACGGTGGGGATGATGTTCTTGGGGGTCATAGGCAGCAGTCCTCCTCCTCCAAACACGGCGAGTTGAATTGATGCTAAAGAGCTCCATTTTGGTCTCATCTGACCACAACACTTTCACCCAGTTGTCCTCTGAATCATTCAGATGTTCATTGGCAAACTTCCGACGGGCATGTATATGTGCTTTCTTGAGCAGGGGACCTTGCGGGCGCTGCAGGATTTCAGTCCTTCACAGCGTAGTGTGTTACCAATTGTTTTCTTGGTGACTATGGTCCCAGCTGCCTTGAGATCATTGACAAGATCCTCCGTGTAGTTCTGAACTGATTCCTCACCGTTCTCATGATCATTGCAACTCCACGAGGTGAGATCTTGCATGGAGCCCCAGGCCGAGGGAGAATGACAGTTCTTTTGTGTTTCTTCCATTTGCGAATGATCGCACTAACTGTTGTCACCTCACCAAGCTGCTTGGCGATGGTCTTGTAGCCCATTCCAGCCTTGTGTAGGTCTACAATCTTGTCCCCGACATCCTTGGAGAGCCCTTTGGTCTTGGCCATGGTGGAGAGTTTGGAATCTGATTGATTGATTGCTTCTGTGGAAAGGTGTCTTTTATACAGGTAACAAACTGAGATTAAGAGCACCCTTTAAGAGTGCGCTCCTAATCTCAGCTCGTTACCTGTATAAAAGACACCTGGGAGCCAGAAATCTTTCTGTTTGAGAGGGGGTCAAATACAAATCAATTTATAACATTTTTGACATGTATTTTTCTGGATTTTTGTTGTTGTTATTCTGTCTCTCACTGTTCAAATAAACCTTCCATTAAAATTATAGACTGATCATTTCTTTGTCAGTGGGCAAACATACAAAATCAGCAGGGGATCAAATACTTTCCCCCCTCACTGTATAGGCCTCAGAGAGAGCAGTAGGGGTTGATGTTTGTATGTACATACTATAGGCCTCCTCAGAGAGAGCAGTAGGGGTTGATGTGTGTATGTACGTACCATAGGCCTCCTCTATGAGAGAGCAGTAGGGGTTGACGCCAGTACCACTGGGTCCTGCATCCTGCTTGGCCTCTTGGTCTCCCAGTCGCAGAATGTTCTCCAGACCGTTCAGAGACACCTGGACTATCTTACTGTCCATCACGGTCAACAAGTCACACAGAGGCTTGATACAGCCCAGGTTCACCAGGTACCTAGAGAGAGAGCGAGAGACAGAGAGAGATCGGAGAATTAAAGATGGAGAAAAAGGGAGAGACAGGAAGAGATTGTGTCGGACCTGAGCCCTGACAGTAAATCTCAGAAAGACAAAAAATAATGGTGTTCCAAAAAAAAGTCCAGTTACCCGGACAACGAATAAACAAATTCCATCTAGACACCGTTGCCCTAGAGTACACAAACAACTATACATACCTCGGCCTAAACTTCACCACCACAAAGCTCTGAGAGACAAGACAAGGACCTTCTAATCCCTCAATTCAAATAAAATTCATTTGGAATTTGAATGTAATGTTTACTGTTCATATTTATAAAAACAAATGTAGCCCCTTTTTCTCCCCAATTTCATGATTACGATCTTGTCTCATTGCTGCAGCTCCTCAGCAGGCTCGGGAGAGCCAAACCGTGCTTTTTAACACCTGCTCGCTTGACCCGGAAACCAGCTACACCAATGTGTTGGATGAAACTCCAGCAGGTATATTTCACTGGTCATCTCCAAAGCCAACAACTCCTTTGGCCGCCTTTCCTTCCAGTTCTCTGCTGCCAATGACTGGAACAAATTGCCAAAAATCACTGAAGCTGGAGACTCATATCTCCCTCAATTGGGTTAAGAACCAGCTGTCAGAGCAGCTCACAGATCACTGCACCTGTACATAGCCCATCTGTAAAACAGCCCATCTAACTACCTCATCCCCATATAGCTATTATTTTGTGTTGCTCTTTTGCACCCCAGTATCTCTACTTGCATATCATCATCTGCACATCTTACAGTGTTAACGCTAAATTGTAATTATTTCACCTCCATGGCCTATTTATTGCCTTTTACCTCCCTAATCTTCTACATTTGCACTCACTGCACATAGATTTTTCTATTGTGTTATTGACCGTACGTTTGTTAAAACCTCTTAAGTCTACCCCCTCCTTTTTCGAACATTCTGTTAAAAATCGCGCAACATTTCAGCGTCCTGCTACTCATGCCAGGAATATAGTATATGCATATGATTAGTATGTGTGGATAGAAAACACTCTGAAGTTTCTAAAACTTGTTAAATCACGGCTGTGACTATAACAGAGCGTGTGTTTCATCGAAAAGCACAAGAAAAACTGGTCACTGAAAGCTGAAAATAATATCCATGCGCCACTTGCATGTATTGTTTAAAGGACACCAAATTAAATAGGACCACGGATGCAATTCCTACAGCTTCCACACGATGTCGCCAAAAACATCATTTTCATTGACAAAAATCCTTTGAGTCATGACCAATAGATCCTTCATTCCATCCAGCCTACAACAATCGATTTTGGAAGAGAGAAAAATGGACATTGTTTTCTTGAGTAGCTGCTATTGAATACAGATCGCCCAGTGATCAATTTGATCGCTTAATAACGTTTACAAATACCTAAAGTTGGGTTACAAAAGTAGGTTGAAGTGTTTTGTCAAAGAATATAGGCAACTTATATAATTTTAAAAAATGACGTTGCGTGTTGGAAGAGAGCTTTTTTCCTGAACCAGACAGGCTATACAAATGGATATTTTGGGCATACATGGACGGATTTAAAATCGGGAAAAAGACCCAATTGTGATGTTTATGGAACATATAGGAGTGCCAACAAAGAATATCAAAGGTAATGAATGTTTTATATTTTATTTCTGCGTTTTTGTGTAGCGCCGGCTACGCTAATTCTTTTGTTTACGTCCCCTTCAGGCATTTTGGGGTGTTGCATGTTATCAGATAATAGCTTCTCATGCTTTCGCCGAAAAGCATTTTAAAAATCTGACTTGTTGGCTAGATTCACAACGAGTGTAGCTTTAATTCAATACCCTGCATGTGTGTTTTAATGAACGTTTGAGTTTTAACGAGTACATTTAGCATTTAGCGTAGCGCATTTGCATTTCCAGGTGCCTAGTTGAGACGTCTGCGTCTCAAGTAGGATCAAGAGGTTAATGTGTAACTCTGTTGTTGTTTTTGTCGCACTGCTTTGCTTTATCTTGGCCAGGTCTCAGTTGTAAATGAGAACTCGTTCTCAACTGGCCTACCTGGTTAAATAAAGGTGAAATAAAATAAATATAAAACTGCTCAACTGACAACCGGAAGTCAGCCTGCAGGTGCCCGAACCCACCACAAGGAGTCGCTAGAGCGCGATGGGCCAAGCCCCCTCGGCCAAACCCTACCCTAACGACACTGGGCCAATTGTCCCTACGGGACTTCAGGTCACGGCTGGTAATGACTACAGCCTGGGATCGAACCCCAGGCTGTAGTGGCTTAGAACGCTGCGCCACACTGGGAGGACTACTGTTCATTTATTATTGTTTATTTCACTTGCTTTGGCAATGTAGACATATGTTTTCCCCATGCCAATAAAATCCCTTTGAAGAGAGAGAGCGAGAGAGAGAGAGAGAGAGAGAGAGAGCAGGACTTGTGTGAGTGACGGCAACACGAACCCTAGATAATGAATATGGAATGTGTTCGGTACAATCCAGACGCCTGACAAAATGCAGCGGCCCGAGACAGAACGTGTGTCAGTGTCTCGTGACATTCCACAGACGGAGGGAAAAAGACCTGCAACGTAATTCAACGTAGACAAAAAGCTTTCGGCTAGGCCTCACACACACACCAGAGGATAGCTCCTGTTTGATATAACGGGGACAAGCTTGGTATTACCGAATGCAGACCATGGAAACACTGCTAAGACTGGAATCACAGACTCCAGGAGGAAACAGTGAAAAAACGAACACCAATCCCATAGACCCCTCCCTCTTCCCTCTTCCGACATGGACTAGGTTTCTTTACACGTTCAGCTACTGTCCCCTCCCTCTCTAATCCTGTCCTGGTGAGGAGCGTCCCCTCCCTCTCTAATCCTGTCCTGGTGAGGAGCGTCCCCTCCCTCTCTAATCCTGTCCTGGTGAGGAGCGTCCCCTCCCTCTCTAATCCTGTCCTGGTGAGGAGCGTCCCCTCCCTCTCTAATCCTGTCCTGGTGAGGAGCGTCCCCTCCCTCTCTAATCCTGTCCTGGTGAGGAGCGTCCCCTCCCTCTCTAATCCTGTCCTGGTGAGGAGCGTCCCCTCCCTCTCTAATCCTGTCCTGGTGAGGAGCGTCCCCTCCCTCTCTAATCCGGTCCTGGTGAGGAGCGTCCCCTCCCTCTCTAATCCGGTCCTGGTGAGGAGCGTCCCCTCCCTCTCTAATCCGGTCCTGGTGAGGAGCGTCCCCTCCCCCTCTAATCCGGTCCTGGTGAGGAGCGTCACCTCCCCCTCTAATCCGGTCCTGGTGAGGAGCGTCCCCTCCCCCTCTAATCCTGTCCTGGTGAGGAGCGTCCCCTCCCCCTCTAATCCTGTCCTGGTGAGGAGCGTCCCCTCCCCCTCTAATCCGGTCCTGGTGAGGAGCGTCCCCTCCCCCTCTAATCCCGTCCTGGTGAGGAGCGTCCCCTCCCCCTCTAATCCCGTCCTGGTGAGGAGCGTCCCCTCCCCCTCTAATCCCGTCCTGGTGAGGAGCGTCCCCTCCCCCTCTAATCCTGTCCTGGTGAGGAGCGTCCCCTCCCTCTCTAATCCTGTCCTGGTGAGGAGCGTCCCCTCCCTCTCTAATCCTGTCCTGGTGAGGAGCGTCCCCTCCCTCTCTAATCCTGTCCTGGTGAGGAGCGTCCCCTCCCTCTCTAATCCTGTCCTGGTGAGGAGCGTCCCCTCCCTCTCTAATCCTGTCCTGGTGAGGAGCGTCCCCTCCCTCTCTAATCCTGTCCTGGTGAGGAGCGTCCCCTCCCTCTCTAATCCTGTCCTGGTGAGGAGAGTCCCCTCCCTCTCTAATCCTGTCCTGGTGAGGAGCGTCCCCTCCCTCTCTAATCCTGTCCTGGTGAGGAGCGTCCCCTCCCTCTCTAATCCTGTCCTGGTGAGGAGCGTCCCCTCCCCCTCTAATCCTGTCCTGGTGAGGAGCGTCCCCTCCCTCTCTAATCCTGTCCTGGTGAGGAGCGTCCCCTCCCTCTCTAATCCTGTCCTGGTGAGGAGCGTCCCCTCCCTCTCTAATCCTGTCCTGGTGAGGAGCGTCCCCTCCCCCTCTAATCCTGTCCTGGTGAGGAGCGTCCCCTCCCTCTCTAATCCTGTCCTGGTGAGGAGCGTCCCCTCCCTCTCTAATCCTGTCCTGGTGAGGTGGGCGTGGCTTTATTACCTGATCTGTTCTAGTGAGGTGGGCGTGGCTTTATTACCTGATCTGTTCTGGTGAGGTGGGCGTGGCTTTATTACCTGATCTGTTCTGGTGAGGTGGGCGTGGCTTTATTACCTGATCTGTCCTGGTGAGGTGGGCGTGGCTTTATTACCTGATCTGTTCTGGTGAAGTGGGCGTGGCTTTATTACCTGATCTGTTCTGGTGAGGTGGGCGTGGCTTTATTACCTGATCTGTTCTGGTGTTCCTCCAGAGGTGGCGTTAGTAATGGCCCAGGCTGCTTCCTTCCTGGTTCTGAACTCTGCCTTCTGCAGGATGTCGATCAGCACAGGGAAGATGTTGGCGTCGATCACCGTCTTAGGAGAGGAGAAACAAGAGGAAGTGAAAACGGTTGAGTGGAGACAGAGATGCCCGCAACCTAAACGGGAGAGAGGCAACACAAGCCCTTTATGCAGACCGAAGACTGAGTTTGTATGTCTGTGTATAAAGTCTGGACCTCACCTGTATCTGAGCCCTGTTGCCAGCGGTGATGTTGGAGACGGTCCAGCAGGCTTCTTTCCGGATGGATTCTTTAGGACTACTCAGCAGGTGGAGCAGACAGGGCAGGGCTGAACAGTTCAACACCACCTGGGTCTGGATGTCGTCTCCCGTGACGATGTTCCCCACTGCTCTCAGAGCAGGAGACGCCACCTTGTAGTCCGTGTGCCTGACAGAGGGAACATTCAAAAGTCACTACGCTGAGGCCCCTGAAGTCTGCACGCACAAACACACACACAACTCTACGAGGCGCCTGCAGTAACACACACACTTACATGAGCAGCTCTACGAGGCGCCTGCAGTAACACACACACTTACATGAGCAGCTCTACGAGGCGCCTGCAGTAACACACACACTTACATGAGCAGCTCTACGAGGCGCCTGCAGTAACACACACACTTACATGAGCAGCTCTACGAGGCGCCTGCAGTAACACACACACTTACATGAGCAGCTCTACGAGGCGCCTGCAGACGCCGGAGTCGATGACAGCCTGGATCTTCTCGTTGGGTCCGTCAGAGAGGTAAGACAGAGCCCAGCAAGCATCTGCTAACAGATCTGAATCACTGCTGAACAACAGTCTAGACAGGACCTGTAGACAAGGGGACACCTGGGGGGGACAGACAGGGGGACAGTTAGTGTATTCTATCAGAGAGGTAGGACAAACAGGGGGACAGAGGACAGACAGGAGGACACCTGGGGGGGGACAGACGGGGACAGTTAGTGTATTCTATCAGAGAGGTAGGACTAGGCCCAGCAGGCGTCTGCTGACAGATCTGAATCACTGCAGACAGGAGGACACCTGGGGGGAAAGCTGGAGTCTACCACGTCGGTCTGCTATGGAATTGTATGACTGTCTCATCCATGGTGGTAGGCCCATCGTTTGTAAAACAGGTTGTTGCATCTACTTTATTTTGTACCCTCTGCCTTTGACAAAAGTGGGCACTGCTTACCATTAGGTCACCATAGGTCACCACAGGGCGGCATCAGCGCTCACCTAAAAAAGCCCATATACCACTGGTTGAGAGAGAATTCGTTATTGTTTTTTTTGTGAGGTTTTATGTGTTGTTTGAGGTGCATCTTGGTCAGTTTAGCACGGAAAATGCTACCCTCATCAATGTTTGGGCCCAATCAGAATGAGAATTAGGTGGCTGCCTAAATCCTGCCTAATGAGCGGGCCGACCACGCCGTCAGTTAACACTATCAACGTTTCCCTTTGGGAATTGTGATCGAATCAATGCAAATATTAGGCAGAGTGCATTGGAATAGGATTCTATTACGCTGAAAGACAACTCAGGCCTGTACTCTACACAGACCGGTGACCCATAACCAATCAGAGCTGCAGTAGCCCTATATGCAAATAGACTATTGCCATATATGGATTTGTGCCATTCTCTGAACTGGACTGTGTTTACAGCATGAGCGGTCGTGAGTAGATGTCCTTGTTTCGAGATCAAAGCGAGAGCTGCATGTAGCCACGAGTGCGCATCCTTTGCTAGTTAGTGAGTTATTAGACCACTTATAGATCATGTGTAGTCAACAATAGGGGAGTGATTGCTTCCTACAAGAACACAAAACATGTACATTTCTAGACATCTTTCAATCAGGTAAAGAGCTTTTTTTAATTATTATGTCTAAGGATTAAAGTGACAGTGTTATTTTTTTGGAGACAGCATACTCAAGTCTAAGTAGGCAATATTATTTTTTCTCTCCAAAAGTCTCATGGAATGTAAGGCCTACATTGAACACTACACATTGGCTGCTGAACGATAGAATGGCTATGTACATGTTAAAATGTTATGGACCCCCCCCCCATTGGCCTACCATAAAACAACACTGGTAGGTCTACGTTATGATCCCAGCCACACTAGTCCACACGGCTGCTGTTAAAACAGTCAATTAAAACGCAGGTACAACCTCCGTGTTCACAGTAAACACACACTGGAAGATGCACAGAATTTTAAACAACGTTCACGTTAGTGCTCAGCAGACCTGAAGTTTGCTGTAAAAACATTGAGGGAACATTTAGGAGAGTAATGGCTTGTTAGGGATATCAGCTGGCTGATCCAATATCACGTGAGACAGCTGTGATGAAGCATTCATTCTGATAGGACAGAGCTGACATCACGCTCTGAAAGCTGATATTCTCATTCTGATAGGGCAGAGCTGACATCACGCTCTGAATGCTGATATTCTCATTCTGATAGGACAGAGCTGACATCACGCTCTGAATGCTGATATTCTCATTCTGATAGGACAGAGCTGACATCACGCTCTGAATGCTGATATTCTCATTCTGATAGGACAGAGCTGACATCACGCTCTGAATGCTGATATTCTCATTCTGATAGGACAGAGCTGACATCACGCTCTGAATGCTGATATTCTCATCCTGATAGGACAGATCTGACATCACGCTCTGAATGCTGATATTCTCATTCTGATAGGACAGATCTGACATCACGCTCTGAATGCTGATATTCTCATTCTGATAGGACAGAGCTGACATCACGCTCTGAATGCTGATATTCTCATTCTGATAGGACAGAGCTGACATCACGCTCTGAACGCTGATATTCTCATTCTGATAGGACAGAGCTGACATCACGCTCTGAATGCTGATATTCTCATTCTGATAGGACAGAGCTGACATCACGCTCTGAACGCTGATATTCTCATTCTGATAGGACAGAGCTGAAATCACGCTCTGAATGCTGATATTCTCATTCTGATAGGACAGAGCTGACATCACGCTCTGAATGTGGATATTCTCATTCTGATAGGACAGAGCTGACATCACGCTCTGAATGCTGATATTCTCATTCTGATAGGACAGAGCTGACATCACGCTCTGAATGCTGATATTCTCATTCTGATAGGACAGAGCTGACATCACGCTCTGAATGCTGATATTCTCATTCTGATAGGACAGAGCTGACATCACGCTCTGAATGCTGATATTCTCATTCTGATAGGACAGAGCTGACATCACGCTCTGAATGCTGATATTCTCATTCTGATAGGACAGAGCTGACATCACGCTCTGAATGCTGATATTCTCATTCTGATAGGACAGAGCTGACATCACGCTCTGAATGCTGATATTCTCATTCTGATAGGACAGAGCTGACATCACGCTCTGAATGCTGATATTCTCATTCTGATAGGACAGAGCTGACATCACGCTCTGAATGTGGATATTCTCATTCTGATAGGACAGAGCTGACATCACGCTCTGAATGTGGATATTCTCTTTGTAGAAAGCGTAGGGATGCATTCTGTGCTAAGTCAATGATTTCAATATGAAAAAAAACGACACTCTTAACATGCTCTGTCCTCCTCATCTCATTTAGTACAGCTGACAGGGCTCAATACTACGCCCTCTCTGACACTATAACAGCAGCCCATTAAACGGAGTTACTGTGACTAAGGGAAAGGTGACAGTCAAAGGGAAGAGTAGGTTATTGGGACACAGAGACTGATCTCCTCACCCAGGGTGAATCTCAAGTTTTAAAAATGGCTTCCTGTCCCTCTTCTATTAAATGCCAACAGAGAAACAGGGCTGACGAAGAGGTATAACACTTTAGACTGCTGAGAGAGTCACACAGGGTGAGAGAAACTCCCGCCTCTTCACATACCGTCCCCCCTGGTCACATGCTGTCAGTTAGTCACTGGGGCTTTTATGTTCTGGCTGGCTTGAGTCACTAGCAGATTAAACCTTTAGCTAGCTAGCTAACTAACAGGAGGGAATAACACAGCATTACAGACTAGCTCCATGGAATCCAGACTGAGGCAAATAACACCTCATCTCCTACATAGGGCCCTGGTCACTAGCAGATTAAACCTTTAGCTAGCTAGCTAACTAACAGGAGGGAATAACACAGCATTACAGACTAGCTCCATGGAATCCAGACTGAGGCAAATAACACCTCATCTCCTACATAGGGCCCTGGTCACTAGCAGATTAAACCTTTAGCTAGCTAGCTAACTAACAGGAGGGAATAACACAGCATTACAGACTAGCTCCATGGAATCCAGACTGAGGCAAATAACACCTCATCTCCTACATAGGGCCCTGGTCACTAGCAGATTAAACCTTTAGCTAGCTAGCTAACTAACAGGAGGGAATAACACAGCATTACAGACTAGCTCCATGGAATCCAGACTGAGGCAAATAACACCTCATCTCCTACATAGGGCCCTGGTCACTAGCAGATTAAACCTTTAGCTAGCTAGCTAACTAACAGGAGGGAATAACACAGCATTACAGACTAGCTCCATGGAATCCAGACTGAGGCAAATAACACCTCATCTCCTACATAGGGCCCTGGTCACTAGCAGATTAAACCTTTAGCTAGCTAGCTAACTAACAGGAGGGAATAACACAGCATTACAGACTAGCTCCATGGAATCCAGACTGAGGCAAATAACACCTCATCTCCTACATAGGGCCCTGGTCACTAGCAGATTAAACCTTTAGCTAGCTAGCTAACTAACAGGAGGGAATAACACAGCATTACAGACTAGCTCCATGGAATCCAGACTGAGGCAAATAACACCTCATCTCCTACATAGGGCCCTGGTCACTAGCAGATTAAACCTTTAGCTAGCTAGCTAGCTAACTGGAGGGAATAACACAGCATTACAGACTAGCTCCTACATAGGGCCCTGGTCACTAGTAGTGCACTATAGGTGTCAAAAGACTGACTTCACCGAGCTAGAGGTTACGGTTTACATTCAGAACTCAATGAGTCCACTGCTTTCAACCACAAGCAGTTTGGAAAGTCTTTATACCAATTATGGAGTTAACCTACTTCTTTAGGCTTAGCTAGCTGTTACCGTTTAGATTGTAGCATACACACAGAGAGAGAGGTAGTGATATTAAGGACACACCAATCAGAGATCAGCTTTATATAACACTAATCCTTATCCTATTAGAATGTTCTGACTACACCAACATTCCTTCCTGGCTCCAAACCATTCTACAAATGTGAACTATGTCTGACACCATGCCTATTTTTAGCTGGGGGGGGGGTTGGGAATCAGACAACAGAAGCTGTGTTAAAGTAGTGGAGACATATGCAGAGACGATGAAGCAGAGGGTTGCCTTGTCCCTTAACATCCTCCTTCCCTAGCCCCTCGACTCTTTCCTGGTTGGATATATCTAATATAGAGATGGTTTCATTTAGACTTCCATAGGGC
The DNA here is from genome assembly GCF_013265735.2 of Oncorhynchus mykiss. Taxonomy (NCBI): domain Eukaryota; kingdom Metazoa; phylum Chordata; class Actinopteri; order Salmoniformes; family Salmonidae; genus Oncorhynchus; species Oncorhynchus mykiss. The sequence goes on along the minus strand of NC_050572.1, from coordinate 7,548,025 downwards.
TCTTTGGATACATCTAATATAGAGATGGTTTAATTTAGACTTCCATAGGGCTATTTGGATACATCTAATATAGAGATGGTTTAATTTAGACTTCCATAGGGCTCTTTGGATACATCTAATATAGAGATGGTTTCATTTAGACTTCCATAGGGCTCTTTGGATACATCTAATATAGAGATGGTTTCATTTAGACTTCCATAGGGCTCTTTGGATACATCTAATATAGAGATGGTTTCATTTAGACTTCCATGGGGCTCTTCGGGTACATCTAATATAGAGATGTGGGGGGGGGGGGGGGGGGGGGGGCAGTGGGTGGGATTAGGGTTTTACCTTCTCAAATACAGGTGGGGGGCTCTTCCCCCTGCACAGGTTAGACAGAGCCCACACTGCATTCCTGGTCATGCTCAGTCTGGTGGATTTAGTCAGAAGCCTGGAGAGGAACCGGGGAGAGGAACCATGAGAGTAGTAGTTATCAGAGGACACAGGACCTCCACTCTGATTCCACTGACACATCAACATAAACAGTAGTGTGTGATTGTGTGCGCTCACATTAATAGTGGTGGCAGGATATTACAGTTGAGTACATAGTCTCTGCACACTGCACTGTCCCCTGCTATGTTACCCAACGCCCACACTGCCTGAGAGAGAGGAAAGAGAGGGGGGAAGAGGAGAGAGAGGAGAGAGGGGGGAAGAGGAGAGAGAGGAGAGAGGGGGAGAGGAGAGAGACGGGGAGGAGAGAGGGGGAGGAGAGAGGGGGAGATAGAAGAGGGGGAGAGAGAAGAGGGGGAGAGAGAGAGAGAGAGGGAGAGGAGGAGAGGGGAGGAGGAGAGGGGAGAGGGGAGGAGAGAGAGAGAGAAAGCAGGTTCTGATCGTACTAGTTCCAACACCACAGCTAGGTATGAATTATAGACGGTCTTGTAATAAAACAACTCCATGACTGTCTATATGAACACGGCCTTTACCTGTTCCTGAACATCTTCAAAGTCCGAGTTGAGTAGTTCTATAAAGATGGGGACTGCTCCTGCCTCGATTACTATGTTAGTCTGCATGGATGTACCTGATGCTATGTTGGTCAGGGCCCAGGCTGCCTCAAACTTCACACACACACACACACACACACACACAGGTATTGTGTAATAAAACTTGACGACATAAATGTTATTGTAGACAGCAATAATCCACAACGATATCCACAATGTTTTAGCAGTAAATGAAAAGCCCGACCATCCTCTTTAAGTTTATAGTATTTGTCTGGGTTAACTTTTCTATTTTACCAACACAAACTGTTTCCTAATATTTCCAAGGTCTCACCTGTAATGTGCAGTTGACGCTCATCTTGAGGAACTCTACAAACCTCTCTACAATGCCTGGGGTGTTGATGACCTCGTCAATAGGTGGATTGGGTTCTGGAACACATCAGACAGAATATATGAATAATGATGTAACATTTAGCACCATGGACTCAACCTTTACCACCCTAGAAGGAGGTAGCCGAATCAGCAGAGTTAGTGCTGGGCTTGGAGCAGGAGGGACAACAGCCCGACCCCCCCAGGAGGGACAACAGCCAGATTCCCTGCCTGCCTGCCCCCCCCCCCCCTCCCCCTCCAGGAGGGCCAACAGCCCCACCCCCCGAGGAGGGACAACAGCCAGATGCCCGCCCGCCCCCCCCCTCCAGGAGGGACAACAGCCCCACCCCCCCAGGAGGGACAAGAGCCCGGGGTCCCTTGGACAAGGAGTGAAGGACACGGCTATACACAGAGACGACAGAATATCCTGGTGATATTCAGTGAACAGCCTGGTACCTTTGGACAGTAGTTTCCTGAACGTCTGTGTGGTGGTGAGTTGGAGCTCTGGGTCCTCTGAGAAGAGCATTTCCACCAGGCGTCTAGTTAGGACACCTTCCTCTGTGGCTGTGGAGTCCACATACGAGTCGACCAGTGGACTCTCAAACATGACTCCCTCCTCGTTCAACATGTCAACGTTTCTCCTCTTGAACAGCTGCCAAATACAGGAGAGCAACAGCAGATCAGTTTCCCTCTCTGTGTGTGTGTGTGTGTGTGTATTCTGCCTAGGAAGAGGATAGTAAACTGTGGTAGGTGTTATACAGGTGGGTTAGGTTCTGTACCTCTCCTGTTTAGACACTAGCAGTGGGCTAGGTGTTGTCGGCTAGGTGTTGTCGGCTAGGTGTTGTCGGCTAGGTGTTAGCTTTTGAAAATGCCCAAAGAGCATTTAACATCCTACAACAGAATCTGTATGATTTTAAAGCTGGTTCTAAATTCAGGCAAAACAAACTGCATGGTATTTTCAAACGCCAGGCATGTTACTAATCATGTCATTGCTACGTCGGCTGGACTTACTATAGAGCAAGTTAAAGTGTGCAAATATTTGAGTGTGTGGGTTGATGACAAGCTGAGCTTCACTGTGCATGTAGAGAACTGGATAAGGAAGCTCAAACTGAGAATAGTTTTTATTATCGGCATAAGGCTTGTTTTTCTCTGGAGGCCAGAAAGGAGCTGGTATTATGTACATTACTGTCGGTTTTACAGATGTTATCTATATATGCAGGCCTCAGCCACTACCCTGAGAGCACTTGATTCAGAGTATCATGCAGCCCTCAGGTTCATTACAAATCAGAAACACATCATTGGGATCTCTCCAGCGCTGTTGGCTGGTCGTCATTTGACCTTGCGTAGGCTTAAACACTGGTATACACTGATTTATAAGGTCATATTGTAGGCTTAAACCCTGGTATACACTGATTTATAAGGTCATGTTGTAGGCTTAAACACTGGTGTACACTGATTTATAAGGTCATATTGTAGGCTTAAACACTGGTATACACTGATTTATAAGGTCATGTTGTAGGCTTAAACACTGGTGTACATTGATTTATAAGGCCATGTTGTAGGCTTAAACACTGGTGTACACTGATTTATAAGGTCATGTTGTAGGCTTAAACACTGGTGTACACTGATTTATAAGGTCATGTTGTAGGCTTAAACACTGGTATACACTGATTTATAAGGTCATGTTGTAGGCTTAAACACTGGTATACACTGATTTATAAGGTCATGTTGTAGGCTTAAACACTGGTATACACTGATTTATAAGGTCATGTTGTAGGCTTAAACACTGGTATACACTGATTTTAAACACTGGTATACACTGATTCATAAGGTCATGTTGTAGGCTTAAACACTGGTATACACTGATTTATAAGGTCATGTTGTAGGCTTAAACACTGGTATACACTGATTTATAAGGTCATGTTGTAGGCTTAAACACTGGTATACACTGATTTATAAGGTCATGTTGTAGGCTTAAACACTGGTGTACACTGATTTATAAGGTCATGTTGTAGGCTTAAACACTGGTTTACACTGATTTATAAGGTCATGTTGTAGGCTTAAACACTGGTATACACTGATTTATAAGGTCATGTTGTAGGCTTAAACACTGGTATACACTAAATTTATAAGGTCATGTTGTAGGCTTAAACACTGGTATACACTGATTTATAAGGTCATGTTGTAGGCTTAAACACTGGTTTACACTGATTTATAAGGTCATGTTGTAGGCTTAAACACTGGTATACACTGATTTTAAACACTGGTATACACTGATTCATAAGGTCATGTTGTAGGCTTAAACACTGGTATACACTGATTTATAAGGTCATGTTGTAGGCTTAAACACTGGTATACACTGATTTATAAGGTCATGTTGTAGGCTTAAACACTGGTATACACTGATTTATAAGGTCATGTTGTAGGCTTAAACACTGGTATACACTGATTTATAAGGTCATGTTGTAGGCTTAAACACTGGTATACACTGATTTATAAGGTCATGTTGTAGGCTTAAACACTGGTATACACTGATTTATAAGGTCATGTTGTAGGCTTAAACACTGGTATACACTGATTTATAAGGTCATGTTGTAGGCTTAAACACTGGTATACACTGATTTATAAGGTCATGTTGTAGGCTTAAACACTGGTATACACTGATTTATAAGGTCATGTTGTAGGCTTAAACACTGGTATACACTGATTTATAAGGTCATGTTGTAGGCTTAAACACTGGTATACACTGATTTATAAGGTCATGTTGTAGGCTTAAACACTGGTATACACTGATTTATAAGGTCATGTTGTAGGCTTAAACCCTGGTATACACTGATTTATAAGGTCATGTTGTAGGCTTAAACACTGGTATACACTGATTTATAAGGTCATGTTGTAGGCTTAAACACTGGTATACACTGATTTATAAGGTCATGTTGTAGGCTTAAACACTGGTATACACTGATTTATAAGGTCATGTTGTAGGCTTAAACACTGGTATACACTGATTTATAAGGTCATGTTGTAGGCTTAAACACTGGTATACACTGATTTATAAGGTCATGTTGTAGGCTTAAACACTGGTATACACTGATTTATAAGGTCATGTTGTAGGCTTAAACACTGGTATACACTGATTTATAAGGTCATGTTGTAGGCTTAAACACTGGTATACACTGATTTATAAGGTCATGTTGGGTAAAAAGCCACTTTATCTCTGTTCTTTATTAGTCCGGTCAGTAAATAAATCTCAGTTACGGTCCCGTTCTGATTTGCTTCTAACAGAACCAAAAATTAGAACAGGTCATGGTAGAAATAGTTTTAGTTACTCAGCACCGTGGTTAGGGTTAGCCTAACCCTAACATTTTAAAATGTGACGATCTAGTTTCGTTGGTGGAGTTTAAACACTTGATCGATGTATATGTCATAGAAGAGTGTAATCGTCTTTAGGCCAGCTGTTTTTAGTCGAGACCTTTGTGTTTTTAAACGTAAAATGTTTTTGTTGTACTGTGTGTGTGTTGATAGTTTTGTTTAATGTTGTGTTAGTGTATGTAAGTTGTTTTGTCTGAAAACGTTGTTCTCCCTGCTGCTATTGGACCAGGTCTCTCTTGGAAATGAGATGTTATCTCAATGAGAAAAAAACCTGGATAAATAAAGATTAAAAACATGTTTTTAAAAAGGTGTTATACAGGTGGGTTAGGTTCTGTACCTCTCCTGTTTAGACACTAGCAGTGAGCTAGGTGTTCTAGGCTAGGTGTTATACAGGTGGGTTAGGTTCTGTACCTCTCCTGTTTAGGGGGGGTTATGTTGTGTACCTGTTGTTCTCGTTTCTGCTTCCTCAGCTGGACACCCTCCTCCTCTCTCCTGCGTCTCATCTCCTCCACATTCAGGGCTTTGTTCTTGTAGCTGTTCATCCTGTGGTTATCCTTCGCTGGACTGGCTGACGGCTCTGAAGCGCGTGCACACACACACACACACACGTTAGATCATCTTTATAACAATAAGTCCAACTAATCCGATCTTAAGGACATAAACTTTGTCAAATAAATAAGTCATCATAGAACGGTTAGGCCTTTAACAAAATGAAGTCTAGCAACAGTCGTCAGGAAAAACAATGTCAAGAGAAGTAACACATTTCCCAAGGAACAAGACTCTTCCACAGGAAGTCTACTGTGTGTGTCTCAGATCCCAGAGTATAGACTTGGTGAGGTCACGGGGGGGGGGGGGGGGGGGGTATGTGAGCCCAGTATAAACAATCTCCTGGAAACAGAGCACAGCCACATGGGTAAAATGACACTGGAGTATGTGATGAGTCCACACTCACACACCAGATATGCAAAGAGAGACTTACATATAGCCCAAGTGAACTTCTCTCTGACTTGTCATAAACCAAAACACACACACACACACACACACACACAGTGGAAACACACAGACAACACTGCCCCACAGACACAGAGATGCAGCCCACAGACAGAGGCTCTATTCTCCAGCATTCAGCTGGCAGACAAAAACATTGATTCAGGACAGTTAATTGCTGAGTTAGCAGGAAGTGCCTGATCAGCCAGCCGACTGACCACTGTGCAAACTGCCCCAACTCAGCATTTGTGCAGTCATGGTACCAGACCCGTTACCAGAAGCAGCCAGACTGGACACCAGACCCGATACCAGAAGCAGCCAGACCGGTTACCAGAAGCAGCCAGACCCATTACCAGAAGCAGCCAGACTGAACACCAGACCCATTACCAGAAGCAGCCAGACTGGTCACCAGACCCATTACCAGAAGCAGCCAGACTGGTCACCAGACCCATTACCAGAAGCAGCCAGACTGGGAACCAGAAGCAGCCAGACTGGTCACCAGACCCATTACCAGAAGCAGCCAGACCCGTTACCAGAAGCAGCCAGACCCGTTACCAGAAGAAGCCAGACCCGTTACCAGAAGCAGCCAGACCCGTTACCAGAAGCAGCCAGACTGGGAACCAGAAGCAGCCAGACTGGGAACCAGACCCGTTACCAGAAGCAGCCAGACCGGTTACCAGAAGCAGCCAGACCCATTACCAGAAGCAGCCAGACTGGTCACCAGACCCATTACCAGAAGCAGCCAGACTGGTCACCAGACCCATTACCAGAAGCAGCCAGACTGGGAACCAGAAGCAGCCAGACTGGTCACCAGACCCATTACCAGAAGCAGCCAGACCCGTTACCAGAAGCAGCCAGACCCGTTACCAGAAGCAGCCAGACCCGTTACCAGAAGCAGCCAGACTGGGCACCAGACCCGTTACCAGAAGCAGCCAGACTGGGAACCAGACCCGTTACCAGAAGCAGCCAGACCGGTTACCAGAAGCAGCCAGACCCATTACCAGAAGCAGCCAGACTGAACACCAGACCCATTACCAGAAGCAGCCAGACTGGTCACCAGACCCATTACCAGAAGCAGCCAGACTGGTCACCAGACCCATTACCAGAAGCAGCCAGACTGGGAACCAGAAGCAGCCAGACTGGTCACCAGACCCATTACCAGAAGCAGCCAGACCCGTTACCAGAAGCAGCCAGACTGGGCACCAGACCCGTTACCAGAAGCAGCCAGACTGGGCACCAGACCCGTTACCAGAAGCAGCCAGACTGGTCACCAGACCCGTTACCAGAAGCAGCCAGACTGGTCACCAGACCCGTTACCAGAAGCAGCCAGACTGGGCACCAGACCCGTTACCAGAAGCAGCCAGACTGGGCACCAGACCCGTTACCAGAAGCAGCCAGACTGGGCACCAGACCCGTTACCAGAAGCAGCCAGACTGGTCACCAGACCCGTTACCAGAAGCAGCCAGACTGGGCACCAGACCCGTTACCAGAAGCAGCACCAGAGCAAAACATTTAACATGAAGCAGTATTTAGTCTTCAAACCTGCTGTATGTAAAATAGTGTCTGCTATAGATTGGAAAATAAATACATGTGACTCTGGACTACAACAATGTTTTCCTAATGAAGTTCCTAATGAAGTTAAATCTGTGTTTTGTTTTCCCTACCACGATACTAACGAATATGGCAATACTGGTATGGTTCTGGCCCTAGTGTGTGTAAAGAGAGGGCAGGGCAGAGCAGGGTGTGGCTTCAACCTGTACAACCCATAAACTAGACTCAACCACTATGTTCCTGGAAGGAAGGGTCAGGAGGCCGGAACTTCATTACAAATAATTGACCGCAAAGAAGCCCAAGCAGATATAATATTTGACTAAAACAATAATTTTCAAACCTTGCTTCCATTCGTGTAAAATCACTTGGAGATGATTTCCTGGTCTTTATACGGTCTTTTGTCTAACAATAAAAATTATATTTAAAAATAAAGCCTAACTCAAAAAAAACACCCGCGGGCCACCAGGTGGAGAATCCAGTTTTTAAAGGAACCATCCAGGTCCTTAGTTGCATTAGAAGATGATGTCACAATCTGGCATTCTGTCTGCAAGCCACACCCACCACCACAGGGGATGGGATAACGTTCACGATCTTATAAATACATGTTTCGTTCAAATCAGAATAGTTTTTAGCCCACACAGAGGCCCAAATCAGAATAGTTTTTAGCCCACACAGAGGCCCAAATCAGAATAGTTTTTAGCCCACACAGAGGCCCAAATCAGAATAGTTTTTAGCCCACACAGAGGTCCAAATCAGAATAGTTTTTAGCCCACACAGAGGCCTGCTGTAATGATTTGTGTGCTGCTGCCTCACCCCAAGGCCCAAGACAGTATTGGGGGGAGGGGGGATCGTGATGTGTCCAGATGGTTCCATGTATTCATGCCCGCCCACAGCTTGTGGATGGGGAAGCCTCGACTTTCCTCTACCTGATACAGCAGCGTGAGAAGTGGGAAGGGTTTAGTCTCCCATGTTTAGGTCTGCTGTGAGATTAGAGGTCGACCGATTATGATTTTTCAACGCCGATACCAATTATTGGAGGACCAAAAGAAGCCGAAACCGATTAAAAATCGGCCGATTTTTATTTATTTATAATTTCAACAATACTGAATGAAGACTTATTTTAACTTAATATGATACATCAATAAAATCAATTTAGCCTCAAATAATGAAACGTTCAATTTGGTTTAAATAATGCAAAAACAAAGTGTTGGAGAAGAAAGTAAAAGTGCAATATGTGCCATGTAAGAAAGCTAACGTTTAAGTTCCTTGCTCAGAACATGAGAACATATGAAAGCTGGTGGTTCCTTTTAACATGAGACTTCAATATTCCCAGGTTAGAAGTTTTAGGTTGTAGTTATTATAGGACTATTTCCCTCTATACCATTTGTATTTCATATACCTTTGACTGTTGGATGTTCTTATAGGCACTTTAGTATTGTCAGTGTAGCTTCCGTCCCTCTCCTCGCTCCTACCTGGGTGAGCCAGGAACACAACGACAACAGCCATCCCCGAAGCAGCGTTACCCATCGCCTACAAAAGCCGCAGCCCTTGAAGAGGCAAGGGGAACAACCACTCCAAGTCTCAAAGCGAGTGACGTTTGAAACGCTATTAGCGCGCACCCCGCTAACTAGCTAGCCATTTCACATCGGTTACACCAGCCTAATCTCGGGAGTTGATAGGCTTGAAGTCATAAACAGCTGCTGGCAAACGCACGAAAGTGTTGTTTGAATGAATGCTTACGAGCCTGCTGCTGCCTACCATCGCTCAGTCAGACTGCTCTATCAAATCATAGACTTAGTTATAACATGACAACACACAGAAATACGAGCCTTAGGTTATTAATATGGTTGAATCCAGAAACTCTCTCGAAAACAGAACATTTATTCTTTCAGTGAAATACGGAACTGTTTCGTATTTTATCTAACGGGTGGCATCCATCAGTCTAAATATTCCTGTTACATTGCACAACCTTCAATGTTATGTCATAATTACGTAAAATTCTGGCAAATTAGGCGTTTTAACTGTTGCATTTACACTGACTCTGCGTGCGATGAACACAAGAGAAGTGACACAATTTCACCTGGTTAATATTGCCTGCTAACCTGGATTTCTTTTAGCTAAATATGCAGGTTTAAAAATATATACTTCTGTGTATTGATTTTAAGAAAGGTGTTTATGGTTAGGTACACGTTGGAGCAACGATACGCACCGCATCGATTATATGCAACACAGGATACGCTAGATAAACTAGTAATATCCTCAACCATGTGTAGTTAACTAGTGATTATGATTGATTGATTGTTTTTTATAAGATAAGTTTAATGCTAGCTAGCAACTTACCTTGGCTTACTGCATTCGCGTAACAGGCAGTCTCCTCGTGGAGTGCAACGTAATCAGGTGGTTAGAGCGTTGGACTAGTTAACCGGAAGGTTGCAAGATTGAATCCCTGAGCTGACAAGGTAAAAATCTGTCGTTCTGCCCCTGAACGAGGCAGTTAACCCTTTCCTAGGCCGTCATTGAAAATAAGAATGTGTTCTGAACTGACTTGCCTCGTTAAATAAAGATTAAATAGTGTAAAAATGAATAAATGTGTAAAACAATATATTAAAAAAAATACAGATTTCCGATTGTTATGAAAACTTGAAATCGGCCATTCCGATGAATCGGTCGACCTCTATGTGAGATCATTATAAAACTAAATTTAGAAATCACTTTCTCCCAGAACAGAAGAGGATTGTAGTCCACACTAGAAAGTTTGGTACAACAGTTTGGTTTAGACCAGGGGTATACTAAGTATTTAGGGAATCCTGATGTGAATGCTCCCGTTTTGGTAATGGCCCTCACAAACAGCCAGGACACAGGAGGAGATTTTAAAGAGGGCAACCCTCCTACGGAACACAGCAGGATGATGTCCCCCCACCCCCAGACACTGATCTAGGGTCATTTTGGCACTTCAAAATCAGCGTTCACCCCTAATGGTTAAGGTTAGAGTTGGAGGGAATTAAGCTGATCCTAGATCTGTGCCTATGGAGAACTTCTCCCCTAGAGCCTGCAGACGATTCAGAAAGTCCTGGAGGACAGCGAACTGGAAGAAATGTAAGGCAGTCGGACCAACACACCCTGTCCAGGGCTGTAGTCCCCACTTGCTTCAAGGAGACCACCATAGTCCTAGTGTCCAAGCAAACAAAAAAAAAAGGTGACATGCCCAAATGACTCATCATGAAGTGTTTTGACACGCTGGTCACGGCCCACATCAAGACCAAGCACACTGGACACGCTCCAACAGATCCAGGGGCTATTTCCATCGGTTTACACGCTGGAGAAGAGGTACACCTATGTGAGAACGCTAGGTTATTTATTTTTGTTAACACCTTTATTTAACTAGGCATGTCAGTTAAGAAATTATTATCTACAACGACGGCCTACACCGCCAAACCCGGACGACGCTGGGCCAATTGTGCGCTGCCCTATGGGACTCCCAATCACGGCCTGTTTGTGATACAGCCTGGATCCGAACCAGGGTGTCTGTAGTGACGCCTCGAGCACTGAGATGCCTTAGCCTTAGACTGCTGAGCCACTCGGGAGCCAGTTAGGGCTGGGCGGTATGCAGATGTTCATATCGTCATACAGTCCTTCCCTCGTCCCAGGATTTACGCTGTTACCTGCTTAATACACAAGGGGGCATCTATTACCAGAATGCTAATAAAATGAGCACAAGTAATAGCGAATTTCCATGGAGGCTGTTAAAATATGCTAACGAGCACAAATAAAATTAAGTGAAATACAAAAAGACAGGCAAATCCAGCTACCGAATGTCATTGTTGGTGAGTTTGGACATTTTACAACCGAATGTTAACGGGAGGCCTTGTGCAAATGAACAAAGTTGAGACGCATGCTTGTCTGAAGGAAAAACCGAACTTAATAACCTCTTGAAGCTAGGGGGCGCTATTTTATGTTTGGAAAAATAACGTTCCCAAAGTAAACAGCCTATTTCTCAGGACCAGATGCTAGAACATGCATATAATTGACATATTAGGATAGAAAACACTCTAAAGTTTCCAAAACTGTAAAAATATTGTCTGTGAGTATAACAGAACTGATATTGCAGGCGAAAGAGAAAAATGCAATCAGGAAGTGACTCTTATTTTGAAACCCCTGTGTTCCTATGCATCCCTATTGCACATTGAAAGGGATATCAACCATATTCCTTTTTCTATGGCTTCCCTAATGTGTCTACAGCCACTAGACATAGTTTCAGGCTTTTATTTTGAAGAATGAGCGTGAACGACCACATTGCGTAAGTGGACAGGTGGGGGCTCTGAGTGATTTGTGCACAGAAGAGGGAGGCGGCCATTGTTACTCCCGGTCCTAGTGAAAAGCCAACTGTCCCGGTTGATATATTATGGAATAGATATTTGAAAAACACCCTGAGGATTGATAATAAAAAAAACTTGACATGTTTCTGTTGAAATTATGGATGGAATTTTGAATTTGTCTGCGTTGTCATGACCGCTATTTCCGGTGGATTCCTGGGCATGACGCACCAAACTAACGGAGGCATTTGGATATAAAAAATATCTTTATGGAACAAAAGGAACATTTGTTGTCTAACTGGGAGTCTCGTGAGTGAAAACATCCAAAGATCAAAGGTAAACGATTAATTTGATTGCTTTTCTGATTTTTGTGACCAAGTTACCTGATGCTAGGTGTACAAATTGTTTTGTCGAGCAATGCTTGTATTGCTTTTGCTGTAAAGCATAATTTCAAAATCTGAGACGACAGGTGGATTAACAAAAGGTTAAACTGTGTTTTCCTATATTGCACTTGTGATTTCATGAATATGAATATTTTCTAGTAATATTATTTGACTGTGGCGCTATGCTATTCAGCATTGTTGATGACAATTCTCCCGGATCCGGGATGGGTGGTTCTAAGAGTTAACAGCAAAAACAGGTTAAGAAATGTTTGCAAATTTATTTAAAAAAATTAAAAAAACATTTACTTAAGTATTCAGACCCTTTACTTAGTACTTTGTTGAAGCACCTTTTGTAGCGATTACAGCCTCGAGTCTTGTTGATGCTACAAGCTTGTATTCGGGGAGTTTCTTCCATTTTTCTCTGCAGATCCTCTCAGGTTTGACTCTTTAGCTCGGGGATTCGATCTTGCAACCTTTCGGGTTAACAAGTGCAACGCTCTAATCCCAAGGCTACCTGCTGCCCCCCCCCCCCCCGGCATCAACTTCGATGGAGTCGGAACTGTGAGGCCACGCAGTCATGGGTATATACATGGAGTACAGGAGGAGACTGAGGACGCACCCTTGTGGGGTCCCCATGTCGAGGATCAGTGTCAAGGTGGTAATGCTGCGGCCTATCAGGAAGTCCAGGATCCAGTAGCATAGGGAGGAGTTCAGACCCAGGGCCGCAAACTTTGTAATGAGATTAAAAGGGCATTATGGTATTGAATGCCGAGCTGTAGTCGATGAACAACATCCTCACATATGCATTCCTTTTGTCCAGGTGGGTAAGGGCAGTGTGCAGTAGTGATTGCATCGGCCGTGGATCTGTCAGAGTGGTACGTGAATTGGAGAGGGTGGAGTGTGTCAGGGAGGGAGGAAGTGAATTGGAGAGGATGGAGTGTGTTGGGGTGGCAGGAAGTGATATGGTCTTTGACTAGCCTCTCGAAGCACTTCATGATGACAGAAGTGAGTGCTACTGGTCAGTAGTCCTTCAGTTCAGTTACTTTCCCTTTATTGGGCATGGGGGATGATAGTGGACATTTCAAGCAGGTTGGTATAGCGACCTGTGCTTGTGAGAGATTGAAAACAAATGTCAGAGAACACAACAGCCAGCTGGTCTGCACATGCTCTGAGAGCCGGGCTAGGGATGCCATCTGGGCTGGTAACACGTTTGAATGACTTCCATACGCCCTCAGTGTAGACAGCGTGTAGCCCACGTTGTCATTGTGCCGTCTCCTCGGCAAGCTCAGGGTCATTGTGCCGTCTCCTCGGCAAGCTCAGGGTCATTGTGCCGTCTCCTCGGCAAGCTCAGGGTCATTGTGCCGTCTCCTCGGCAAGCTCAGGGTCATTGTGCTAAACAAAAATGTATAAACAAAAAATAAACCATTTCAATGATTTTACTGAGTTAAAGTTCATACAAGGAAAAATCAGTCAATGGAAATAAATTCACTAGACCCTAATCTACGGATATCACAACTAGGAATACAGACATGCATCTGTTGCTCACAGTCACCTTTAAAAAAATGTAGGAGTGTGGATCAGAAAACCAGTCGGTATCTGGTGTGATCAGAAAACCAGTCGGTATCTGGTGTGACCACCATTTGTCTCATGCAGCCCAACACATCTCCTTCTCATAGAGTTGTTCAGACTGTTGATTTTGGCCTGTGGAATGTTGTCCCCACTCATCTTCAATGGCTGTGAAGTTGTTGGATATTATCGGGAACTGGAAAACACTGTCACACACGTCAATCCAGAGCATCCCAAACATGCTCAACGGGTGGCAAGTATGGAGGCCATGGAAGTTGTGGAACATTCAGCTTCCAGGAATGTGTACAGATCCTTGCAACATGGGGTCGTGCATCATCATGAGATGATGGCGGCGGATGAATGGCACGACAATGGGCCTCGATCTCTGTACATTAAAACTGCCATTGATTAAACACACTTGTTTTTGTTGTCCGTAGCTTATGCCTGCCCATACCGCCACCATAGGGCACTCTGTTCACAACATTGACATCAGCAAACCGCTTGTCTACACAACGCCATACGTGGTCCACGATTGTGAGGCCGGTTGGACGTACTGCCAAATTCTAAAGTGGCTTAAGGTAGAGAAATTACAATCGTATTAAAATCGGCCAACAGCTATGGTGGACATTCCTGCAGTCAGAATGTCAATTGCACGCTCCCTTAAAACTAGAGACATCTGTGGCATTGTGTAGTGTGACAGAACTGCACATTTCAGAGAGGCCTTTTATTGTCCCCAGCACAAGGTGCACCTGTGTAATGATCATGCTGTCTAACCACATAGCATTTGAGCAAGGCTGCTATCAATCCATGGTTTTTGATTAGTTTTGAAAGATACTATCCTTATCACATCATCTATGCAGAATTTTTATTTTTTATGAATCCAGTGACCGAGTCGGTGTATTCATTGACTATCTCCAGAGAGCAACCACGAACATACTGCAGTCAGAGGAAAGGTGAGCAACTGCTGCACCATCGAGAGCGTCCTGACCGATTGCATCACTGCCTCGTACGGGAATTGCTCCGCCCACAACCGCAAAGCCCTCCAAGCAGGTGGGCCGCGGTCCTGCAGCATCGTCAAGGACCCCACACATTAGAGCAGGAAATTGCCAGGGAACATACGATACTAAAGGTGCCAATATGATTTGTATGCCGATTTTGCAGGCTTTCCTACTTACAAAGCATGTAGAGGTCTGTAATTTTTTATCATAGGTACACTTCAACTGTGAAAGACGGAATCTAAAACAAAAATCCAGAAAATCATTGTATGATTTTTAAGTAATTAATTTGCATTTTATTGCATGACATAAGTATTTGATACATCAGAAAAGCAGAACTTAATATTTGGTACAGAAACCTTTGTTTGCAATTACAGAGATCATACATTTCCTGTAGTTCTTGACCAGGTTTGCACACACTGCAGCAGGGATTTTGGCCCACTCCTCCATACAGACCTTCTCCAGATCCTTCAGGTTTCGGGGCTGTCGCTGGGCAATACGGTCTTTCAGCTCCCTCCAAAGATTTTCAGTCTGGAGACTGGCTAGGCCACTCAAGGACCTTGAGATGCTTCTTACTTCTTCTTGCTTCTCACTCCTTAGTTGCCCTGGCTGTGCGTTTCGGGTCGTTGTCATGCTGGAAGACCCAGCCACGACCCATCTTCAATGCTCTAACTGAGGGAAGGAGGCTGTTGGCCAAAATCTTGCGATACATGGCCCCATCCATCCTCCCCTCAATACGGTGCAGTCGTCCTGTCCCCTTTGCAGAAAAGCATCCCCAAAGAATGATGTTTCCACCTCCATGCTTCATGGTTGGGATGGTGTTATTGGGGTTGTACTCATCCTTCTTCTTCCTCCAAACACTGCAAGTGGAGTTTAGACCAAAAAGCTCTATTTTTGTCTCATCAGACCACATGACCTTCTCCCATTCCTCCTCTGGATCATCGGCAAACTTCAGACGAGCCTGAACATGCGCTGGCTTGAGCAGGGGGACCTTGCGTGCGCTGCAGGATTTTAATCCATGACGATGTAGTGTGTTACTAATGGTTTTCTTTGAGACTGTGGTCCCAGCTCTCTTCAGGTCATTGACCAGGTCCTGCCGTGTAGTTCTGGGCTGATCCCTTACTTTCCTCATGATCATTGATGCCCCACGAGGTGAGACCTTGCATGGAGCCCCAGACAGAGGGTGATTGACCGTCATCTTGAACTTCTTCCATTTTCTAATAATTGCGCCAACAGTTGTTGCCTTCTCACCAAGCTGCTTGCCTATTGTCCTGTAGCCCATCCCAGCCTTGTGCAGGTCTACAATTTTATCCCTGATGTCCTTACACAGCTCCCTGGTCTTGGCCATTTTGGAGAGGTTGGAGCCTGTTTGATTGAGTGTGTGGACAGGTGTCTTTTATACAGGTAACGAGTGGAGAACAGGAGGGCTTCTTAAAGAAAAACTAACAGGTCTGTGAGAGCCGGAATTCTTACTGGTTGGTAGGTGATCAAATACTTATGTCATGCAATAAAATGCAAATTCATTACTTAAAAATCATACGTGACTTTCTGGATTTTTGTTTTAGATTCCGTCTTTCACAGTTGAAGTGTACCTATGATAAAAAATTACAGACCTCTACATGCTTTGTAAGTAGGAAAGCCTGCAAAATCGGCAGTGCATCAAATACTTGTTCTCCCCACTGTATATCCACACCCACAGACAAAACAGTACATATATCCACACCCACATCACAACTGATGCTACCAGACTCTTGTTTATTATTGCTAATATTGCACAATTTAAAACACTTGCCCCCCCAAATCCCCTCTCCTTGATATATTACACTATAAATTGTGCCTTCCTGTATTATAGTTATGCTTAAAAAATATATATAGATATATTCTATTCTACTAGGACATTTACTTTGTTCTTATTCAGATATTTTATCATTTAGTGTTGTTCCATTGTCAAGACAGAACCAGCAAGTAATGCATTTCATTGGACGGTGAATACAATGTACTAGAGGTCGACCGATTAATCGGAATGGCCGATTAATTAGGGCCGATTTCAAGTTTTCATAACAATCGGAAATCAGTATTTTTGGGCACTGATTTGGCCAATTATTTTTTGGTTTTGTTTGTTTTTATACACCTTTATTTAATGAGTCAGTTCAGAACACATTCTTATTTACAATAACGGCCTAGGAATGGTGGGTTAACTGCCTTGTTCAGGGGCAGAACGACAGATTTTTATCTTGTCAGCTCGGGGGATTCAATCTTGCAACCTTACGGTTAACTAGTCCAACGCTCTAACCACCTGATTACATTGCACTCCACGAGGAGACTGCCTGTTAAGTGAATGCAGTAAGAAGCCAAGGTAAGTTGCTAGCTAGCATTAAACTTATCTTATCAAAAACAATCAATCATAATCACTAGTTAACTACACATGGTTGATGATATTACTAGTTTATCTATAGTCAATGAACTCATCACTGATCATAATCTTGATGTGATTGGCCTGACTGAAACATGGCTTAAGGTGTCCTCGGATGGGGCCACAGTGTCTCCTGACCCCTCCTGTCTCAGCCTCCAGTATTTATGCCGCAGTAGTTTATGTGTCAGTTTGTTATATCTGGAGTACTTCTCCTGTCCTATTCGGTGTCCTGTGTGAATTAAAGTGTTTTCTCTCTCTCCCTCTCTCTCAGCCCTAGGACCATGCCCCAGGAATATCTGACATGATGACTCCTTGCTGTCCCCAGTCCACCTGGCCGTGCTGCTGCTCCAGTTTCAACTGTTCTGCCTTATTATTATTGGACCATGCTGGTCATTTATGAACATTTGAACATCTTGGCCATGTTCTGTTATAATCTCCACCCGGCACAGCCAGAAGAGGACTGGCCACCCCACATAGCCTGGTTCCTCTCTAGGTTTCTTCCTAGGTTTTGGCCTTTCTAGGGAGTTTTTCCTAGCCACCGTGCTTCTACACCTGCATTGCTTGCTGTTTGGGGTTTTAGGCTGGGTTTCTGTACAGCACTTTGAGATATCAGCTGATGTACGAAGGGCTATATAAATAAATTTGATTTGATCTAGCGTGTCCTGCGTTGCAAATAATCGATGCGGTGCGCATTCGCGAAAAAGGACTGTCGTTGCTCCAACGTGTACCTAACCATAAACAGCAATGCCTTTCTTAAAAATCAATAGACAAGTATATATTTTTTAAACCTGCATATTTAGTTAATATTGCCTCCTAACATTAATTTACTTTAACTAGGGAAATTGTGTCACTTCTCTTGCATGCAGAGTCAGGGTATATGCAGCAGTTTGGGCCGCCTGGCTCGTTGCCAACTAATTTGCAGGAATTTTACATAATTATGGCATAACATTGTAGGTTGGAATATTTAGACATGGGGATGCCACCCGTTAGATAAAATAAGGAACGGTTCCGTATTTCACTGAAAGAATAAACGTTTTGTTTTCGAGATGATAGTTTCTGGATTCGACCATATTAATGACCAAAGGCTCGTATTTCTGTGTGTTATTACGTTATAATTAAATCTATGATTTGATAAAGCAGTCTGACTGAGCGATGGTAGGCAGCAGCAGGCTCGTAAGCATTCATTCAAACAGCACTTTTGTGCGTTTGCCAGCAGCTGTTTATGACTTCAAGCCTATCAACTCCCGAGATTAGGCTGGTGTAACCGATGTGAAATGGCTAGCTAGTTAGCGGGGTGAATGCTAATAGCGTTTCAAACGTCACTCGCTCTGAGATTTGGAGTAGTTGTTCCCCTTGCTCTGCAAGGGCCGTGGCTTTTGTGGAGCGATGGGTAACGATGCTTCGAGGCTGGCTGTTGTCGTTGTGTTCCTGGTTCGAGCCCAGGTAGGGGCGAGGAGAGGGACGGAAGCTATACTGTTACACTGGCAATACTATAGTGCATATAAGAACATCCAATAGTCAAAGGTATATGAAATACAAATGGTATAGAGAGAAATAGTCCTATAATTCCTATAATAACCAGCTTTCATATGTTCTGAGCAAGGAACTTAAACGTTAGCTTTTTTTACATGGCACATATTGCACTTTTACTTTCTTCTCCAACACTTTGCTTTTGCATTATTTAAACCAAATTGAACAGGTTTCATTATTTATTTGAGGCTAAATTGATTTGATTGATGCATTATATTAAGTTAAAATAAAAGTGTTCATTTAGTATTGTTTTAATTATCATTAATACAAATAAATTAATTAATTCACATTTTTTTTAAATGACCGATCACTCTGCTTTTTTGGTCCCCCAATAATCGGTACCGGCATTGAAAAATCATAAAATCGGTCGACCTCTACCATGTACATATGATTAATACAACTTGAACTCTTGAAACACACACAGCACAGAGGGCGATTGGCATGTTGATGTTGCTCAGTGCGTACAAACTAGTTTGACCAGAGGAGAAGTGAGCCACTCAACACAAGGGCAACTGTCTGATAACGACATGATAGCTCATGCATGATGAATCTAACTACTTGTAAAAGTGCAGAGAGAGTGAGAAAGGAGGAGCAAGTGAAGGACAGTTAGATATGTGGAGAAAACTACTAGTCAGTGGTCAGAGGGAAACACTACTTACTAGTCAGTGGTCAGAGGGAAACACTACTTACTAGTCAGTGGTCAGAGGGAAACACTACTTACTAGTCAGTGGTCAGAGGGAAACACTACTTACTAGTCAGTGGTCAGAGGGAAACACTACTAGTCAGTGGTCAGAGGGAAACACTACTAGTCAGTGGTCAGAGGGAAACACTACTAGTCAGTGGTCAGAGGGAAACACTACTAGTCAGTGGTCAGAGGGAAACACTACTAGTCAGTGGTCAGAGGGAAACACTACTAGTCAGTGGTCAGAGGGAAACACTACTAGTCAGTGGTCAGAGGGAAACACTACTAGTCAGTGGTCAGAGGGAAACACTACTAGTCAGTGGTCAGAGGGAAACACTACTGGTCAGTGGTCAGAAGGAAAGGTGGAGAGAAGCAGCAAGTGAGAAGGGGGTCAGATATGTTGAGGACAAAAAGAGAACCTGAAAAAAGTGATGATACTCATTTGGCTAGGTGATAATGTTCGTTCTCTCTACTGGACACACACACACTTCCAGCGTTTTCTATCAGTGCCCCTCTCTCCTCTCAAACTAAAAGTAAACAACTGACACCTCCCTGCCTAAGTAGTTGAGACATCTCTATTACACTATCAATAGAAATTCAGCCATTTTCCACGTGTCTTGAGTTTGACATGTGGCTTACATCGAGTTCAAAATAAAACATACTGGAAATAACTTCTGGCTAGCTAGCGGTCTTGAGCAGCAGTCACCACTTGGGTCACAGTCTTGTGACACAAATGTGACAATGCATTAAATTCAATGGAGTATGATAGCTAGCGAGCAAGCTAAGTTAGTTCAGTTATGAACCTTATGTGGTAGCAACGTTTGAGTATATGTAGCTAGCTAGATAACTATCGTGACGTTAACTAGTTGGCTAACGTTAGCTTGTCAACAAACAAAAACATAACGTAGGTGTGGCCCACCCTTGTTAACTCAGTCAATATAAACGTACCAGTGGTATGGCTGGTTGCTAACTTCAGTACCTAGTTAAATTGACAGTTAACTAGCTAACCACCTGCGTACTAGTTCGCTTCCATGCTAACGTTACCTTCTAACACACAGCAAAACGCGTATTACTAGCTAACAGACGATGCATGTAACGTTAGCTGTTGAAATGGCTAAATTAGCTTATAACGCTGCTTTGTTGAAGGAAACGTCGTCTAGAACAACATTTTACCAGGAAAGGTGGCCAATTTGTAGACGAGCACCCATAGTCATTACGATATTATAAACAATCTTTTTGGTTTGCTAGCTACGTCGACTAGGGAGTTCACTTAGCTAACTTAGCTAGCAGGGATTTGACAAGAATGGATCCAAACGCTCGTTATTCTCTCGCCCCGTGTGTGAAGCACACGGTCTAGAAACACAAGATTGTAACTTACCCATTTTTTATTTTTTTATCTCAAATGACAGATACTTCGTGTGTTGTTTAGAAATAAAGAGTAAATCCTCTTTCTCTCTTGGCTTTCCAGAATCTGCTCTTCACAGACGATATGTCGTCATGAGAAATACGGAGGGCGAGAGATGACAAATTTAATCCCGCTGTTTCCCACGGACGCTAGGGGGCGCGAATACGAAACCTCTGTTCATTTAAATAATAATAATAATAATAATAATAATAATAATACATTATTACGCAATACATTTCGTCACAAATTCAAACAATGGAATATATTTATGATATTTTATAAAGTGTAAAGTCTTAAGGTTACGTGCACAGGTACATACTTTTAAAAAATAATGAAAAATCGACCAAATCTTATTCAACATCCAAGCAATTATTGAAAAGATGTTACTGGCTGTCGAGACAAATTCACAGCCTACACCGAGTGTACAAAACATTAGGAACACCGGCTCTTTCCATGACATACACTGACCAGGTGAATGCAGATGAAAGCTATCATCCCTTAATGATGTCCCTAAATGCACTTCAATCAATATGGATGATCAAATCAAATGTTATTAGTCACATGCGCCGAATACAACACAGTGAAATGCTTTCTTGCGAGCTCCTAACCAAAAATGCAGTTTAATATATATATATATGTATTTTTTAAATATGAATAAGAATTAGAAATAACAGTCATAAGTCATTAAAGAGCAGCAGTAAAATAACAGTAGCGAGACTATATACAGGGGGGTACCGGTACACAGTCAATGTGTGGGGGCACCGGTTAGTTGAGGTAATATGTACATGTAGGTAGCGTTATTAAGTGACTACGCATAGATGATAACAACAGAGAGTAACAAAGATGTAAAGAGGGGGGAGGAGCAATGCAAATAGTTCAGGTTGCCATTTGATTAGATGTTCAGGAGTCTTATGGCTTCGGGGTAGAAGCTGTTTAGAAGCCTCATGGACCTAGATTTGGCGCTCCGGTAACGCTTGGTGACTGCAGTTTTTGACAATTTGTAGGGCCTTCCTCTGACACTGCCTGGTATAGAGGTCCTGGATGACAGGACGCTTGGCCCCAGTGATGTACTGGGCCGTACGCACTACCCTCTGTAGTGCCTTGTGGTCGGAGGCAGAGCAGTTGCCGTACCAGGCAGTGATGCAACCAGTTAGGATGCTCTCGATGGTGTAGCTGTAGAACTTTTTCTTTTCAGTCTCCTGAGGGGGAATAGGTTTTGTCGTGCCCTCTTCACAACATTTTTGGAGCGCTTGGACCATGTCAGTTTGTTGGTGATGTGGAACTTGAAGCTCTCAACCTGGTCAACAACAGCTCTGTCGATGAGAACGGGGGCATGCTCCATCCTCTTTTTCCTGTAGTCCACAATCATCTCCTTTGTCTTGAAGGGAGCAGACAGGTTAAAGAAGGATTTTTTTCTAAGCCTTGAGACAATTGAGAAGGATTGTTTATGAGTGCCATTCAGAGGGTGAATGAGCATGCCAGGCACACCAGTTTGAGTGTGTCAAGAACTCCAATGTTGCTGTTTTTTTTTTTTTTTTCGCTCAACAGTTTCCCCATGTGTATCAAGAATGGTCCACCACCCAAAGGTTATCCAGCCAACTTGACACAACTGTGGGAAGCATCAGAGTCAACATGGGCCAGTATCCTTGGGGAACGCATTTGACGCATAATAGAATCCATGACTGACGAATTGAAGCTGTTCTGAGGGTAAAAGGTGGTGCAACTCAACATTAGGAAGGTAATAAGGTACTAAGGTAATAAAGGTCCTAATGGTTTGTGTACTTAGTGTATTTCTAAGTACTTTTTTGGGAGGTCTTTATTGATCTGCAATTGGAGAACTTGACAGTTCTCTTGTCAGAATCTCTCTCTCTCTCTCTCTCTCTCTCTCTCTCTCTCTCTGCCTCTATTGGCATGGGAAATGTACATTGAAGTAGATAAAAGTGAAATAAACTAAATAATTAGTTTTTTCTAATTCCTTGTCTATATTCAGAGGCTTTATTGGCGTAGGAAACATGTTTACATGTTTACAACATCAACCAAAAAATATTTGAAATGAACAGTAAACATTGCACTCAAAAAAGTTCTTAAAAGATAAAGACATTTCAAGTGTTGTATTTAAAGCAATAAGGCCCGAGGAGGTGTGGCCTTCCCAGAAGACTGGAGACTGTTATAGCAGCAAAGGGAGGACTAACTCCATATTATTGCCAATGATATTCTAATGAGAAGTTCGACAAGCAGGTGTCCACATATTTTTGTTCATGTAGTGTATTTACCCCAGAGACCAGTTAGGGAGAAAATATGACTTTCCGATATTCCTACTGTAAAATAAACTACCACCAGGTCCTTGGTGTGAAATACAAGCGGGCGTAACTGATATTTTCTGGAGAACCCATGTAAAAAATCTCCCCACTACCTGGCAGCAGCTCCATATCACATTTAGATTTGGTCTGTGAACATGTGTGTCTGTCTCAATATCACATATAGGTTGAATGTAAAGATGGTTCTGTCTTCCTAATTGGATTTAAGTCCCCAGATTCTCCTCTCACTGTACACACACACACACACACACACACACGCACACACACACACGCACAGAGAGAGAGAGAGAGAGAGAGAGAGAGAGAGAGAGAGAGAGAGAGAGAGAGAGAGATAAGGACTAGTGGAGAAAGAACACTGTCAGACTGACAGAAAGAGGATGGAAAGAGAGATTAAAGTCTGTGGGGAGTTTTTTTGTCTGTGACTAGGTCTTATCTCCCATACCTCCCTCAACAGCCACTGTTTGACGAGTGAAACAGACAGAATAGAGAGGAGGAAGTAGAAGAGAGAATAGAGAAGAAGAAGAAGTGAGAATAAAGAAGAAGAAGAAGAAGAATAGACAAGAAGAAGAAGAAGAAGAGAGAGAGAGAGAGAGAATAGAGAAGAAGAAGAAGAATAATAGACAAGAAGAAGAAGAAGAAGAAGAGAGAGAGAATAGAGAAGAAGAAGAAGAGAGAATAAAGAAGAAGAAGAAGAAGAATAGAGAAGAAGAGAGAGAATAGAGAATAAGAAGAAGAGAGAATAAAGAAGAAGAAGAAGAAGAGAGAGAGAGAATAGAGAAGAAGAAGAAGAAGAAGAAGAGAGAATAGAGAAGAAGAAGAAGAGAGAATAGAGAAGAAGAAGAAGAGAGAATAGAGAAGAAGAAGAAGAAGAATAGACAAGAAGAAGAAGAAGAAGAAGAGAGAGAGAATAGAGAAGAAGAAGAAGAGAGAATAAAGAAGAAGAAGAATAGAGAAGAAGAGAGAGAATAGAGAATAAGAAGAAGAGAGAATAAAGAAGAAGAAGAAGAAGAGAGAATAGAGAAGAAGAAGAAGAAGAGAGAATAGAGAAGAAGAAGATGAGAGAATAGAGAAGAAGAAGAAGAATAATAGACAAGAAGAAGAAGAAGAAGAAGAGAGAGAGAATAGAGAAGAAGAAGAAGAGAGAATAAAGAAGAAGAAGAAGAAGAATAGAGAAGAAGAAGAGAGAATAGAGAATAAGAAGAAGAGAGAATAAAGAAGAAGAAGAAGAAGAAGAGAGAGAGAGAATAGAGAAGAAGAAGAAGAAGAGAGAATAGAGAAGAAGAAGAAGAGAGAATAGAGAAGAAGAAGAAGAGAGAATAGAGAAGAAGAAGAAGAAGAAGAGAGAATAGAGAAGAAGAAGAAGAGAGAATAGAGAAGAAGAAGAAGAAGAAGAAGAGAGAATAGAGAAGAAGAAGAAAAGAGAATAGAGAAGAAGAAGAAGAGAGAATAGAGAAGAAGAAGAAGAAGAATAGACAAGAAGAAGAAGAAGAAGAGAGAGAGAATAGAGAAGAAGAAGAAGAGAGAATAAAGAAGAAGAAGAAGAAGAATAGAGAAGAAGAGAGAGAATAGAGAAGAAGAAGAAGAGAGAATAAAGAAGAAGAAGAAGAAGAAGAAGAGAGAGAATAGTGAAGAAGAAGAAGAGAGAATAAAGAAGAAGAAGAAGAAGAAGAAGAAGAAGAGAGAATAGAGAAGAAGAAGAAGAGAGAATAGAGAAGAAGAAGAAGAGAGAATAGAGAAGAAGAAGAAGAGAGAATAGAGAAGAAGAAGAAGAGAGAATAGAGAAGAAGAAGAAGAAGAGAGAATAGAGAAGAAGAAGAAGAAGAGAGAATAGAGAAGAAGAAGAAGAGAGAATAGAGAAGAAGAATAAATTGATGAAATTTGATGAGAGGGAAGAGACATGATTACAGACACCTGTGTGTCTTTTGACACTATATAAACGAGTAATCCCGCAGTGTTTGTGATCATACCCTGATGAAGACAGCTTGGCTGTCAAAACGTTGGATATTACATTTTATTTTCAAGTTTTCTACTCCGCTAGCCAGCACCTCGCCTAAATAGGTGTGCGATTATTTTTCTTCTAGACCAGTGAAACAGACATAATAGAGAGGAGGAAGAAGAAGAAGAAGAAATGGATGAAATTATGAGAGGAAAGATATGGGTCCCAGTAGTCGCAATATGGACCCTAGTCAACAGATGTGCACTATAAAGGGAGTAGGGTGCCATTTGGGACGATACAAGGGGGTATTAGAGGGATATTTAAAGGTGTTATTAATCCGGTAATCCCTGTTTGACATTTACTACCTCTGACTGCTTTCTCTCCACAGACCTGCAGGCTGACTACATGGTGCTGCTTTCTCTCCACAGACCTGCAGGCTGACTACACAGTGCTGCTTTCTCTCAACAAACCTGCAGGCTACACGGTGCTGCTTTCTCTCCACAGATCTGCTGACTACATGGTGCTGCTTTCTCTCCACAGACCTGCAGGCTGACTACATGGTGCTGCTTTCTCTCCACAGACCTGCAGGCTGACTACATGGTGCTGCTTTCTCTCCACAGACCTGCAGGCTGACTACATGGTGCTGCTTTCTCTCAACAGACCTGCAGGCTACATGGTGCTGCTTTCTCTCAACAGATCTGCTGACTACATGGTGCTGCTTTCTCTCAACAGACCTGCAGGCTACATAGTGCTGCTTTCTCTCCACAGACCAGCTGACTACATAGTGCTGCTTTCTCTCCACAGACCTGCAGGCTACATAGTGCTGCTTTCTCTCCACAGACCAGCTGACTACATAGTGCTGCTTTCTCTCCACAGACCTGCAGGCTGACTACACGGTGCTGCTTTCTCTCCACAGACCTGCAGGCTACATAGTGCTGCTTTCTCTCCACAGACCAGCTGACTACATAGTGCTGCTTTCTCTCCACAGACCTGCAGGCTGACTACACGGTGCTGCTTTCGCTCCACAGACCTGCTGACTACATGGTGTTGCTTTCTCTCCACAGACCAGCTGACTACATAGTGCTGCTTTCTCTCCACAGACCTGCAGGCTGACTACACGGTGCTGCTTTCTCTCCACAGACCTGCTGACTACATAGTGCTGCTTTCTCTCCAAATCAAATCAAATCAAATCTTATTTGTCACATACACATGGTTAGCAGATGTTAATGCGAGTGTAGTGAAATGCTTGTGCTTCTAGTTCCGACAATGCAGTAATAACCAACAAGTAATCTAACTAACAATTCCAAAACTACTGTCTTGTACACAGTGTAAGGGGATAAAGAATATGTACATAAGGATATATGAATGAGTGATGGTACAGAGCAGCATAGGCAAGATACAGTAGATGGTATCGAGTACAGTATATACATATGAGATGAGTATGTAAACAAAGTGGCATAGTTAAAGTGGCTAGTGATACATGTATTACATAAGGATACAGTCGATGATATAGAGTACAGTATATACGTATGCATATGAGATGAATAATGTAGGGTAAGTAACATTATATAAGGTAGCATTGTTTAAAGTGGCTAGTGATATATTTACATCATTTCCCATCAATTCCCATTATTAAAGTGGCTGGAGTTGAGTCAGTGTCAGTGTGTTGGCAGCAGCCACTCAATGTTAGTGGTGGCTGTTTAACAGTCTGATGGCCTTGAGATAGAAGCTGTTTTTCAGTCTCTCGGTCCCAGCTTTGATGCACCTGTACTGACCTCGCCTTCTGGATGATAGCGGGGTGAACAGGCAGTGGCTTGGGTGGTTGATGTCCTTGATGATCTTTATGGCCTTCCTGTGACATCGGGTGGTGTAGGTGTCCTGGAGGGCAGGTAGTTTGCCCCCGGTGATGCGTTGTGCAGACCTCACCACCCTCTGGAGAGCCTTACGGTTGAAGGCGGAGCAGTTGCCGTACCAGGCGGTGATACAGCCCGCCAGGATGCTCTCGATTGTGCATCTGTAGAAGTTTGTGAGTGCTTTTGGTGACAAGCCGAATTTCTTCAGCCTCCTGAGGTTGAAGAGGCGCTGCTGCGCCTTCTTCACAATGCTGTCTGTGTGAGTGGACCAATTCAGTTTGTTTGTGATGTGTATGCCGAGGAACTTAAAACTTGCTACCCTCTCCACTACTGTTCCATCGATGTGGATAGGGGGGTGTTCCCTCTGCTGTTTCCTGAAGTCCACAATCATCTCCTTAGTTTTGTTGACGTTGAGTGTGAGGTTATTTTCCTGACACCACACTCCGAGGGCCCTCACCTCCTCCCTCTAGGCCGTCTCGTCGTTGTTGGTAATCAAGCCTACCACTGTTGTGTCGTCCGCAAACTTGATGATTGAGTTGGAGGCGTGCGTGGCCACACAGTCGTGGGTGAACAGGGAGTACAGGAGAGGGCTCAGAACGCACCCTTGTGGGGCCCCAGTGTTGAGGATCAGCGGGGAGGAGATGTTGTTGCCTACCCTCACCACCTGGGGGCGGCCCGTCAGGAAGTCCAGTACCCAGTTGCACAGGGCGGGGTCGAGACCCAGGGTCTCGAGCTTGATGACGAGCTTGGAGGGTACTATGGTGTTGAATGCCGAGCTGTAGTCAATTAACAGCATTCTCACATAGGTATTCCTCTTGTCCAGATGGGTTAGGGCGGTGTGCAGTGTGGTTGAGATTGCATCGTCTGTGGACCTATTTGGGCGGTAAGCAAATTGGAGTGGGTCTAGGGTGTCAGGTAGGGTGGAGGTGATATGGTCCTTGACTAGTCTCTCAAAGCACTTCATGATGACGGAAGTGAGTGCTACGGGGCGGTAGTCGTTTAGCTCAGTTACCTTAGCTTTCTTGGGAACAGGAACAATGGTGGCCCTCTTGAAGCATGTGGGAACAGCAGACTGGTATAGGGATTGATTGAATATGTCCGTAAACACACCGGCCAGCTGGTCTGCGCATGCTCTGAGGGCGCGGCTGGGGATGCCGTCTGGGCCTGCAGCCTTGCGAGGGTTAACACGTTTAAATGTCTTACTCACCTCGGCTGCAGTGAAGGAGAGACCGCATGTGAAGGAGAGACCGCATCCACAGACCTGCAGGCTGACTACATGGTGTTGCTTTCTCTCAACAGACCTGCTGACTACATGGTGCTGCTTTCTCTCCACAGACCTGCAGGCTGACTACATGGTGTTGCTTTCTCTCAACAGACCTGCTGACTACATGGTGCTGCTTTCTCTCAACAGACCTGCAGGCTACATGATGCTGCTTTCTCTCCACAGACCTGCTGACTACATGGTGTTGCTTTCTCTCCACAGACCTGCTGACTACATAGTGCTGCTTTCTCTCCACAGACCTGCAGGCTGACTACATGGTGCTGCTTTCTCTCAACAGACCTGCAGGCTACACGGTGCTGCTTTCTCTCCACAGACCTGCAGGCTGACTACATGGTGCTGCTTTCTCTCAACAGACCTGCATGCTGACTACATGGTGCTGCTTTCTCTCCACAGACCTGCAGGCTGACTACATGGTGCTGCTTTCTCTCCACAGACCTTCAGGCTGACTACATGGTGCTGCTTTCTCTCCACAGACCTGCATGCTGACTACATGGTGCTGCTTTCTCTCCACAGACCTGCAGGCTGACTACATGGTGCTGCTTTCTCTCCACAGACCTGCAGGCTGACTACATGGTGCTGCTTTCTCTCCACAGACCAGCTGACTACATGGTGCTGCTTTCTCAACACAGACCTGCTGACTACACAGTGCTGCTTTCTCTCCACAGACCAGCTGACTACACAGTGCTGCTTTCTCTCCACAGACCAGCTGACTACATGGTGCTGCTTTCTCTCAACAGACCAGCAGGCTGACTACATGGTGCTGCTTTCTCTCCACAGACCTGCAGGCTGACTACATGGTGCTGCTTTCTCTCCACAGACCTTCAGGCTGACTACATGGTGCTGCTTTCTCTCAACAGACCAGCAGGCTGGCTACATGGTGCTGCTTTCTCTCCACAGACCTGCAGGCTACACGGTGTTGCTTTCTCTCCACAGACCTGCAGACTACATGGTGCTGCCTTCTCTCCACAGACCTGCAGGCTACATGGTGCTGCTTTCTCTCCACAGACCTGCAGGCTACACGGTGTTGCTTTCTCTCCACAGACCTCAGAAACCTTCGGTCATGTAGTTGTTGTTGAAGAAGTGCTGCAATCTGTTCGAGGGTGGGGCTCAAGCTGCATCCCTGTCTCACACCCCGGCCCTGAGGAAATAAATGTATGTTTACTGCCTATTGTAACCCCACACTTGTTGTTTGTGTACGTTGATGTTATGAGGTCATGTGTTTTTTCCCCCAACACCGCTTTCCATCAATTTGTATCAAGCAGACCCTCATGCCGACTTGAGTCAAAAAAACGATTTTGTTTTGTTTGCTTATCAATAATGGTGTACAGTTGAAGTCAGAAGTTTACATACACCTTAGCCAAATACATTTAAACTCAGTTTTTC
The DNA here is from genome assembly GCF_013265735.2 of Oncorhynchus mykiss. Taxonomy (NCBI): domain Eukaryota; kingdom Metazoa; phylum Chordata; class Actinopteri; order Salmoniformes; family Salmonidae; genus Oncorhynchus; species Oncorhynchus mykiss. The sequence continues at coordinate 7,518,710 of NC_050572.1, read as the reverse complement.
ACAATTCCTGACATTTAATCCTAGTAAAAACTCCTTGTCTTAGGTCACTTTATTTTAAGAATGTGAAATGTCAGAATAATAGTAGAGGGAATGATTTATTTCAGCTTTTATTTCTTTCATCACATTCCCAGTGGGTCAGAAGTTTACATACACTCAATTAGTATTTGGTAGCATTGCCTTTAAATTGTTTAACTTGGGTCAAACATTCAGGTAGCCTTCCACAAGCTTCCCACAATAAGTTGGGTGAATTTTGGCCCATTCCTCCTGACAGAGCTGGTGTAACTGAGTCAGGTTTGTAGGCCTCCTTGCTCGCACACGCTTTTTCAGTTCTGCCCACAAGTTTTCTATAGGATTGAGGTCAGGGCTTTGTGATGGCCACTCCAATACCTTGACTTTGTTATCCTTAGGCCATTTTGCCACAACTTTGGAAGTATGCCTGGGGTCATTGTCCATTTGGAAGACCCATTTGTGACCAAGCTTTAACTTCCTGACTGGTGTCTTGAGATGTTGCTTCAATATATCCACATAATTTTCCTCCCTCATGATGCCATCTGTTTTGTGAAGTGCACCAGTCCCTCCTGCAGCAAAGCACCCCCACAACATGATGCTGCCACTCCCGTGCTTCACAGTTGGGATGGTGTTCTCCGGCTTGCAAGCAACCCCCTTTTTCCTCCAAACACAACGATGGTCATTATGGCCAAACAGTTCTATTTTTCTTTCATCGGACCAGAGGAGATTTCTCCAAAAAGTACCATCTTTGTCCCCTTGTGCAGTTGCAAAACGCAGTCTGGCTTTTTTTATGTCGGTTTTGGAGCAGTGGCTTCTTCCTTGCTGAGCGGCCTTTCAGGTTATGTCGATATAGGCCTCGTTTTACTGTGGATATAGATACTTTTGTACCTGTTTCCTCCAGCATCTTCACAAGGTCCTTTGCTGTTGTTTTGGGATTGATTTGCACTTTTGCACCAAAGTACGTTCATCTCTAGGAGACAGAACGTGTCTCCTTCCTGAGCGGTATGACGGCTGCGTGGTTCCATGGTGTTTATACTTGGGTACTCTTGTTTGTATAGATGAATGAGGTACCAACAGGCATTTGGAAATTGCTCCCAAAGATGAACCAGACTTGGAGGTCTACAATCTTTTTTCTGAGGTCTTGGCTGATTTCTTTTGATTTTCCCATGATGTCAATCAAAGAGGCACTGAGTTTGAAGGTAGGCCTTAAAATACATCCACAGGTACACCTCCAATTGACTTAAATTATGTCAATTAGCCTATCAGAAGCTTCTAAAGCCATGACATCATTTTCTGGAATTATCCAAGCTGCTAAAAGGCACAGTCAACTTAGTGTATGTAAACTTCTGACCCACTGGAATTCTGAAACAGTGAATTATAAGTGAAATAATCTGTCTGTAAACAATTGTTGGAAAAATTAGTTGTGTAATGCACAAAGTAGATGTCCTAACCGACTTGCCAAAACTATGGTTTGTTAACAAGAAATTTGTGGAGTGGTTGAAAAAACGAGTTTTAATGATTTCAACCTAAGTGTATGTAAACTTCCGACTTCAACTGTATATCTGGTATTTTGATTAGAAGACAAATTGACATTTGCTGAGGACATTGTTTTCGCTGAGGAGACTGAAGATGGATTTTAAGTCCTGTTGTTCATTCATTGTAAGTGGGTTCTGGTAGTCTTTAGTAGTTGACTCTAAGAATTGTGTTTAATTATGTATATTGTTTAGCTGTTTGTTCTTTGTTAAAGAGCCAAAAATATTGGAGAAGCTGTTAATCCATTCATCTCTTTGGATAGATAACTCTTCATGTTGTTGTTTGTTTTCGAGTTTTCCAATTAGATTCTATGGATTCTTCAATTACATAGAGCTGATTTCTGTCATTCTGTTTCTTCTTCTTCCATAGTGTATTTCTGTATTGTTTTAGTGATTCACCATAGTGAAGGCGTAGGCTCAGGTTTTCTGGGTCTCTATGTTTTTGATTGGGTAGGTTTCTAAATTTCTTACGTTTTTTTAATCAAACCATTTGTTATTTTTCTTAGGTTGTCTGCTTGACATTTTTAGATTGGATAGGGAAGCTGAGTGGTCAAATGTACTGTTTAGGTTTTCTACTGCCAGGTTCACACCTTCACTCTTGCAGTGAAACGTTTTGTCCACCAAACTTTACAGTTGTCTAAAAGGGATTGGATTTGTTGGTCCTCTCGAAGCCTACCAGTGACTGTGTACATATCCAGCATGCGACAGAGCTGCTTTTTGTTGGTTATGTTGTCATAGTTGTGTCTAAGGGGGCATATTTGGGAGGGAATGCTGTCATTTCCAGGTAGGTGTTTGTCTCCCTTTTTCTCTGTTGAGATAATTTCCTTATTTCTAACCAAATGTAAAATGTTCCTGTTTGATTATTGTTCCCGTGTAACACCTGGTAGTTTGGTGGATGGGACTACCAGCTCCCTGTAACCTAGTGGGTCCATCTCCTCTATACCATGTTTCTTCTGGGTTCCTGCTCTTTAGCCCAAAATCTGCTGACTTCAGACCGTATATTCCATGAAGAGATAGTCATCTCTCTCTCTCTCTCTCTCTGTTCTCTGCCCTGCTCTGTCTCTCTCTCTGTCTGTTTCTCTGCTCTCTCACTCTTTCTCTGTTTCTCTCTCTCTCTCTCTGTTTCTCTTCTGTCTGTTCTCTGCTCTGCTCTCGCTCTCTTTTTCTCTGTTTCTCTCCTGTCTGTTCTCTGCTCTGCTCTCTCTCTCTTTTTCTCTGTTTCTCTTTCTTTTTCTGTGTTTCTCCCCTGTCTGTTCTCTGCTCTCTCTGTCCTTGAAATGCTGTATGTGCTAATAACCAAGCCTCTATGGACTAATTGAACGTGACAGAGTTATACAGGGGAGGTGCATCTGAGGTCAATTTGCCCTGAGCAGATGGTGGTAAATTACTGCACCCTTTTGTGATGCACCCTTGTCCTCTGACACCCCGCGGGAACATCCACAGAGAGAGACGCAGTATATAAAACTACCAGCAGGGGGCAGTGTTGTATAAGCAGTGAACTAACATGATTCTCTATGGTAGAAAAACAGCTGTTTCTTTGATAAGGGAAAAGGGGATACCTACTAAGAGTTACAACTGAATGCCTTCAACTGAAATGTGTCTTCCACATTTAACCCCCAACCCCTCGGAATCAGAGAGGTGCGGAGGGATGCCATAATCGACATCCACGTCTTCGGAGCCCTGGGAACAGTGGGTTAACAAATGTGGGATGCGACAAGCAGTAGGACATCTGTTTGACATCGCTAACAACATCAATAAACATTAGAAAACATTCGCAATCTGAATTTGGCGCTAAATGAGGGTGTAGGCCGGACATGCAATAGAGTGGAATGTCTGAATGGGAGACTCTTCAGGGCTGTGTTCATTAGTCAGATTCCATCGAAAAACGTTTTGACTGTAGCGAAAATTCTGTTGTTCTACCCCTGAACAAGGCAGTTATCCCGCTGTTCCTAGGCTGTCATTGTAAATAAGATTTTGTTCTTAACTGACTAGTTAAATAAAGGTAAACTAAAAAACCCTGGTCTCAGGTAAGGTTTCTCACAAGGAGAGTGAGCGGACTAACCGGCTGCGCACCTGCGTCAGCGAACGCACTTGTTGATTTTGCCCACCCACACCAGACACGATCAGGACAGTCAGGTTGAAATATCAAAACGAACTCAGAACCAACTATATTAATTCGGGGACAGGTCAAAAAACATTAAACATTCATGGCAATTTAGGTAGCTAGCTTGCTGGTTGCTAGCTAATTTGTCCTGGGATATAAACATTGGGTTGTTATTTTACCTGAAATGCACAAGGTCCTCTACTCTGACAATGAATCCACAGATAAAAGGGTCAACCTAGTTAGTTTCTAGTAATCTCTCCTCCTTCAGGCTTCTTCTTCTTCTTCTTCTTCTTCTTCTGACTTTATATGGCGGTTGGAAACCAACTGTAATGTGTGTTACCACCACCAACTGGACTGTAGTGTTGACCAGGCTTCTTCTTCTTTGGACTTTATATGGCGGTTGGCCACCAACTTTAAGGTCCATTACCACCACCAGTGTGGACCTCAGTTCATCTTTCAATCACTCATGTGGGTATATGCTCCTAAAAACCAATGAGGAGATGAGAGAAGCGGGATTTGCAGAGCACCAAGTGTCACAAATAGAACCAAATCAAATTTTATTGGTCACAGAGCAGATGCTAATGCGAGTGTAGCGAAATGCTTGTTGTCAACCAGTGGCAAAATCCTCCCCTTGACGACGCTGGGCCTATTGCGCGCCGGGATGTCCTTGTCCCATCGCGCTCTAGCGACTCCTTGTGGTGGACCGGGCGCATGCACGCTGACATCGGTCGCCAGCTGTGCGGTGTTTCCTCTGACACATTGTTGCGGCTGGCTTCTGGGTGTGTCAAGAAGCAGTGTGGCTTTATCGGGGTTGGTGTTTCGGAGGACGCACGGCTCTCGACCTTCGCCTCCCCCGAGTCCCTACAGGAGTTGCAGCGATGAGACAAGACTGTAACTACCAATTGGATAGCACCAAAATTTGGGGAAAATTAAAGGGGTGTAAAAAGTAGTAAACAAATACAAAATAATAATGTGACTCACATGAACATGGTCCACCTCTTCGTTCTACACGGCAAACTAATGCTGCAAGAATTGACGGACAAGAATGGGGGAATATTCTATGTTAGTCTCGCCTTTGTAACTCACAACGTCAGAGCCTTAAAAGCCTGGCAAGCAAACCTCTGCTTTCATTGCAGTGAACAGGCATACATTCATGGCTATTACTGAGCTGCATCCCTGTTCTCTACACAGTGCACTACTATGGACACGGGTCAAAAGTAGTGCACTACTTCCCTATAGACCCTGGTCAAAAGTAGTGCACTACTTCCCTATAGACCCTGGTCAAAAGTAGTGCACTACTAACCTTATGGACCCTGGTCAAAAGTAGTGCACTAAATAATGAATAGGGTCCAATTTGGGACGCCCAGGCTCTAGTTTCACAGCAGGGTTGTGTGATTTCTCAGTGTTTCCCATTTAAAGGCCCGTTAGAGCACATCTGTAGCCTAGCTTACATCTTCTGGAGCTGTAAAGGTGACTGTTTATAGCCCAGAACCATTTGTCAGTGTCACGGTTTAGAGGCTGCTAGCCTGCAACTGTAATAGAACTGGGAGGCAGAGCCATTATGATATTAATACCTTGACTAGGAGGTGAGGGGACCAGGGCAGATCAGAGCCATTATGATATTAATACCTTGACTAGGAGGTGAGGGGACCAGGGCAGATCAGAGCCATATATGAAGGTTAATAGAGGATTTAGATGAGGGAGGAAGGAAGGAATGTGGTTGGTAGGCCTATTGTCGCTATGTAGTAAGTCTGAAATACACTAAATAGGGAGGGATCTATAGTTTCAAGTTTTAATGTCAGTTGAACAAATACAGTGCAATGCCTTTCTTGCAGCTCTAAACCCAACAATGCAGTAATCCATGTCAATGTTTGGATGTCTTCACTATTATTCTACAATGTAGAAAATAGTACAACTAAAGAAAAACCCTTTGAATGAGTAGGCGTGTCTAAACTTTTGACTGGTACGGTCTATGTCCCGGATGGCACTGAGCTCAACCCCAGTGATGTACTGGACACCAAGACAATTGGGAAGAGGGCACAACAGAACCTATTCCTCCTCGGGAGACTGAAAAGATTTGTCATGGGTCCTCAGATTCTCCAAAGGTTTTACAGCTGCACCATCGAGAGCATCCTGACAGGTTGCATCACTGTCTGGTTCGGCAACTGCTCGGCCTCCGAAACACCCTCTGTAGCACCATGCGATGGAGGGCAGTGCTGTTGCCTTACCAAGAGGCGATGCAGCCAGTCAAGATGCTCTTAAAGGTGCAGTTGAATAATTTGTTGAGGATATCAGGGCCCAATCCAAACTATAATAGGCAGTCTAAAATGGAAAGAAAGGATGTGATTTGTACTGTAGCTAAGATTCCAGTATCCATATTTGGGTTGGTTGTTTAACAACAAAATTGACACGTGCACAACTATGGGGCAAATCAGATGGGGTTTTCTTAGATTACTGACAATTATAAACCATATATTGTCTTCAATGTTTATTTAAAACATAAATACATTTGCACAATGAGCACTTGTTGTCTCTCAAATACATCATTACAGTTGTTGCTTAGCTAGCTAGCGAATATTTGCCATAATAGCATTAAAATGACATCCGTCAAAGCGTCTCATAGTAGGACTGTCACGTTGGTATGAATGATTTGGGAGACAGGCGCAGGAATGCGTAATCAATTTTTTAAAATAAATTGTACCCAAATTACGGCGTACCGTGTAAAGGCACAGGGACAAAGACCAAAAAACACTATACAAAAAACACAGGGTAGAAACCCAAACAAAAGAGCGAGGAGTACCTCGAATAAATAACACAAGCGCCCAATGATACCACACGGGACTAGACCCGTAATCATCTGCACAATGATACCACACGGGACTAGACCCCGTAATGATCTGCTCAATGATACCACACGGGACCAGACCCGTAATCACCTGCACAATGATACCACACGGGACCAGACCCGTAATCACCTGCACAATGATACCACACGGGACGAGACCCGTAATCACCTGCACAATGATACCACACGGGACGAGACCCGTAATCATCTGCCCAATGATACCACACGGGACGAGACCCGTAATCATCTGCACAATGATACCACACGGGACCAGACCCGTAATCACCTGCACAATCCACAAGGGCACGAAAGCCAAAAAACAACACAGCACAGGTCCTCACACGCACCAACGGACATTGTAACAATAATCGACAGCCCAATGGAAACCAAAGGGACCACTTACACAAATACTAATCAGTGGGAATAGGGGACAGGTGTGCGTAATGAAAGTTCCCGGAGGGATCCGTGACAAAGACATGTTATCAAGAAAAAGATTAAACTAGCTAAAACTAGCCACCTACGAGTTTTTTGCCATTGTTGCTAGTTATCTGGCCATCCAGAACCATATCAGTTTCTTGTCATTGTTGCTAGCTATCTGGCCATCCAGAACCATATCAGTTTCTTGTCATTGTTGCTAGCTATCTGGCCATCCAGAACCATATCAGTTTCTTGTCATTGTTGCTAGCTATCTGGCCATCCAGAACCATATCAGTTTCTTGTCATTGTTGCTAGCTATCTGGCCATCCAGAACCATATCAGTTTCTTGTCATTGTTGCTAGGTATCTGGCCATCCAGAACCATATCAGTTTCTTGTCATTGTTGCTAGCTATCTGGCCATCCAGAACCATATCAGTTTCTTGTCATTGTTGCTAGCTATCTGGCCATCCAGAACCATATCAGTTTCTTGTAATTGTTGCTAGCTATCTGGCCATCCAGAACCATATCAGTTTCTTGTCATTGTTGCTAGCTATCTGGCCATCCAGAACCATATCAGTTTCTTGTAATTGTTGCTAGCTATCTGGCCATCCAGAACCATATCAGTTTCTTGTCATTGTTGCTAGCTATCTGGCCATCCAGAACCATATCAGTTTCTTGTTATTGTTGCTAGCTATCTGGCCATCCAGAACCATATCAGTTTCTTGTCATTGTTGCTAGCTATCTGGCCATCCAGAACCATATCAGTTTCTTGTCATTGTTGCTAGGTATCTGGCCATCCAGAACCATATCAGTTTCTTGTCATTGTTGCTAGCTATCTGGCCATCCAGAACCATATCAGTTTCTTGTCATTGTTGCTAGCTATCTGGCCATCCAGAACCATATCAGTTTCTTGTAATTGTTGCTAGCTATCTGGCCATCCAGAACCATATCAGTTTCTTGTCATTGTTGCTAGCTATCTGGCCATCCAGAACCATATCAGTTTCTTGTTATTGTTGCTAGCTATCTGGCCATCCAGAACCATATCAGTTTCTTGTCATTGTTGCTAGCTATCTGGCCATCCAGAACCATATCAGTTTCTTGTCATTGTTGCTAGCTATCTGGCCATCCAGAACCATATCAGTTTCTTGTCATTGTTGCTAGCTATCTGGCCATCCAGAACCATATCAGTTTCTTGTCATTGTTGCTAGCTATCTGGCTATCCAGAACCATATCAGTTTCTTGTCATTGTTGCTAGCTATCTGGCTATCCAGAACCATATCAGTTTCTCGTCATTGTTGCTAGCTATCTGGCCATCCAGGACCATGACAGCACACAGCTTTCTGCCCCGTTGAACGGTAAACATAATTTCCGTGACGTTGTCAGCTTAACCATCTATTGTACGGTAATCTGGTCTGAAACAGAGTAAATAAGGAATGTGGTTATTGAAAGATAATTGAATGAATATAGCCTACTATTAACATGTGAGTTATAAGTATTTTAACCTTGATTTTACTAGGCAGGTCAGTTAAGAACAAATTCTTATTTTCAATGATGGCCTAGGAACACTGGGTTAACTGGTCTAGGAACAGTGGGTTAACTGCCTTGTTCAGGGGCAGAACGACAGATTCTTTACCTTGTCAACTCGGGGATTCGATCTAGCAACCTTTCAGCTACTGTCCCAACACTCTAACCACTAGGCTACCTGTCTCTAACCACTAGGCTACCTGTCTCTAACCACTAGGGTACCTGCCGCTCCCATAACCATAGCAGCTTACAATAAGTATGCAATGGTGTTCTGACATATAGGAAAAAGAGAATTACGGATAATAGCCTACTCGATTTCAAAAGTCTGCTTTTTATGTGAGAAGCAGGGATGTGGTTGTTACTGTAGCGTGATGCTGTAGCTAAATCCCCAGCGTACAGAGTAGGTGGTCTGATCTGAAATACATAGAATATTAAATTAAATCTCGTTTTTCCCCCTGACCTTTTGGTTGTGGGATCAACACTTCCAGGGCTGTAGAAAGCTTTGGATGGCTTTATTGGGGGTACCATACACATAATACGCATGTTCTCTGTTCTGTTTTTACATCATGGCTCTAACAGGTTATTTTATTAGAACCAATCTTTCAGCAATCAACCCTCAAATCTCCAGAAGGTAAATTCCACAACAAGAACCTCCCCCATGCACTGTACTTGCATCATGATTAAAACGATTGGTGTAATCTGCTCGGGCCCCAAAAAAATAAAACCAATCACATTACATATGGCCTAATCACGTCAAGACGAAACAAACCAACCACTCAAAGTGTGATAATTACATGATTCTGAAAGGTTTGTTTGGTTAATGGTTATTACATGATTCTGAACAGTTTGTTTGGTTATTGGTTATTACATGAGTCTTAAACAGTTTGTTTGGTTATTGGTTATTACATGATTCTGAACAGTTTGTTTGGTTATTGGTTATTGCATGAGTCTTAAACAGTTTGTTTGGTTATTGGTTATTACATGATTCTGAACAGTTTGTTTGGTTAATGGTTATTACATGATTCTGAACAGTTTGTTTGGTTATTGGTTATTACATGAGTCTTAAACAGTTTGTTTGGTTATTGGTTATTGCATGAGTCTTAAACAGTTTGTTTGGTTATTGGTTATTACATGATTCTGAACAGTTTGTTTGGTTAATGGTTATTACATGAGTCTTAAACAGTTTGTTTGGTTATTGGTTATTACATGAGTCTTAAACAGTTTGTTTGGTTAATGGTTATTACATGATTCTGAACAGTTTGTTTGGTTAATGGTTATTACATGATTCTGAACAGTTTGTTTGGTTATTGGTTATTACATGAGTCTTAAACAGTTTGTTTGGTTAATGGTTATTACATGATTCTGAACAGTTTGTTTGGTTAATGGTTATTACATGAGTCTTAAACAGTTTGTTTGGTTATTGGTTATTACATGATTCTGAACAGTTTGTTTGGTTATTGGTTATTACATGAGTCTTAAACAGTTTGTTTGGTTAATGGTTATTACATGAGTCTTAAACAGTTTGTTTGGTTAATGGTTATTACATGATTCTGAACAGTTTGTTTGGTTATTGGTTATTACATGAGTCTTAAACAGTTTGTTTGGTTATTGGTTATTACATGATTCTGAACAGTTTGTTTGGTTATTGGTTATTACATGAGTCTTAAACAGTTTGTTTGGTTATTGGTTATTACATGAGTCTTAAACAGTTTGTTTGGTTATTGGTTATTACATGATTCTGAACAGTTTGTTTGGTTATTGGTTATTACATGATTCTGAACAGTTTGTTTGGTTAATGGTTATTACATGAGTCTGAACAGTTTGTTTGGTTAATGGTTATTACATGAGTCTTAAACAGTTTGTTTGGTTATTGGTTATTACATGATTCTGAACAGTTTGTTTGGTTATTGGTTATTACATGAGTCTTAAACAGTTTGTTTGGTTATTGGTTATTACATGATTCTGAACAGTTTGTTTGGTTAATGGTTATTACATGAGTCTTAAACAGTTTGTTTGGTTAATGGTTATTACATGATTCTGAACAGTTTGTTTGGTTATTGGTTATTACATGAGTCTGAACAGTTTGTTTGGTTATTGGTTATTACATGATTCTGAACAGTTTGTTTGGTTATTGGTTATTACATGAGTCTTAAACAGTTTGTTTGGTTATTGGTTATTACATGAGTCTTAAACAGTTTGTTTGGTTATTGGTTATTACATGAGTCTGAACAGTTTGTTTGGTTATTGGTTATTACATGATTCTGAACAGTTTGTTTGGTTATTGGTTATTACATGAGTCTTAAACAGTTTGTTTGGTTATTGGTTATTACATGAGTCTTAAACAGTTTGTTTGGTTATTGGTTATTACATGATTCTGAACAGTTTGTTTGGTTATTGGTTATTACATGATTCTGAACAGTTTGTTTGGTTATTGGTTATTACATGATTCTGAACAGTTTGTTTGGTTATTGGTTATTACATGATTCTGAACAGTTTGTTTGGTTATTGGTTATTACATGATTCTGAACAGTTTGTTTGGTTAATGGTTATTACATGATTCTGAACAGTTTGTTTGGTTATTGGTTATTACATGAGTCTGAACAGTTTGTTTGGTTATTGGTTATTACATGAGTCTGAACAGTTTGTTTGGTTATTGGTTATTACATGATTCTGAACAGTTTGTTTGGTTATTGGTTATTACATGAGTCTTAAACAGTTTGTTTGGTTATTGGTTATTACATGAGTCTGAACAGTTTGTTTGGTTATTGGTTATTACATGAGTCTTAAACAGTTTGTTTGGTTATTGGTTATTACATGAGTCTTAAACAGTTTGTTTGGTTATTGGTTATTACATGAGTCTGAACAGTTTGTTTGGTTATTGGTTATTACATGATTCTGAACAGTTTGTTTGGTTATTGGTTATTACATGAGTCTGAACAGTTTGTTTGGTTATTGGTTATTACATGAGTCTTAAACAGTTTGTTTGGTTATTGGTTATTACATGAGTCTTAAACAGTTTGTTTGGTTATTGGTTATTACATGATTCTGAACAGTTTGTTTGGTTATTGGTTATTACATGAGTCTTAAACAGTTTGTTTGGTTATTGGTTATTACATGAGTCTTAAACAGTTTGTTTGGTTATTGGTTATTACATGAGTCTTAAACGGTTTGTTTGGTGGTGCGTACTTGAACGCAGCCTGTGGTATAATATCCTGATTCAATTACACCCAGTATGCTAATAGGTAGACTTCACTGAAATGTGAGAATCTTGGGGAACGAATGGCTCATATGCAGGAGAGAGAGAGACTATCTGAAAGACTCCGCTTAGAGCGCATTGCTTTAATAACGGGAGAGACTATGGGGAGCAGAGTACATGTAGAGGGGAGGGTGTGAGATATATTATGGGGGAGGGGGTGAGATATATTATGGGGAGGGTGTGTGAGATATATTATGGAGGGAAGGGGTGAGATATATTATGGGGAGGGTGTGTGAGATATATTATGGGGGGAAAGGGTGAGATATATTATGGGGAGGGTGTGTGAGATATATTATGGGGGGAAGGGGTGAGATATATTATGGGGAGGGTGTATGAGATATATTATGGGGAGGGTGTGGTGAGATATATTATGGGGGGAAGGGGTGAGATATATTATGGGGGGAAGGGGTGAGATATATTATGGGGGGAAGGGGTGAGATATATTATGGGGGAAGGGGTGAGATATATTATGGGGAGGGTGTGTGAGATATATTATGGGGGAGGTGGTGAGATATATTATGGGGAGGGTGTGGTGAGATATATTATGGGGGGAAGGGGTGAGATATATTATGGGGGGAAGGGGTGATATATATTATGGGGGGAAGGGGTGAGATATATTATGGGGGGAAGGGGTGAGGTATATTATGGGGGGAAGAGGTGAGATATATTATGGGGGAGGGGGTGAGATATATTATGGGGGAGGGGGTGAGATATATTATGGGGGAGGGGGTGAGATATATTATGGGGGACGGGTGAGATATATTATAGGGGAGGGTGTGTGAGATATATTATGGGGGAGGGGGTGAGATATATTATGGGGGAGGGGGTGAGATATATTATGGGGAAGGGGTGAGATATATTATGGGGGAAGGGGTGAGATATATTATGGGGGGAGGGGGTGAGATATATTATGGGGGAGGGGGTGAGATATATTATGGGGGAGGGGGTGAGATATATTATGGGGAAGGGGTGAGATATATTATGGGGAAGGGGTGAGATATATTATGGGGGAAGGGGTGAGATATATTATGGGGGAGGGGGTGAGATATATTATGGGGGAGGGGGTGAGATATATTATGGGGGAGGGGGTGAGATATATTATGGGGGAGGGGTGAGATATATTATGGGGAGGGTGTGTGTCACGGTTTTCTAGGTGTGAGAAGGAGAGTCGGACCAAAATGCGGCGTGTCTATTGCAATCCATGTTTAATGAAGTAACACACTAAACACAAACACTACCAAAACAATAAACTTAACGAAAACCGAAACAGCCTATACTTGTGTATCCTAACACAGAACAATGACATCAGGACACTAAGGACAATCACCCACGACAAACTCAAAGAATATGGCTGCCTAAATATGGTTCCCAATCAGAGACAACGATAAACACCTGCCTCTGATTGAGAACCACTTCAGACAGCCATAGACTTAGCTAGAACACCCCACTAGCTACAATCCCCATAAATACACACCACATACAAAAACCCATGCCACACCCTGGCCTGACCAAATAAATAAAGATAAACACAAAATACTTTGACCAGGGTGTGACAGTGTGTGAGATATATTATGGGGGAGGTGGTGAGATATATTATGGGGGGAAGGGGTGAGATATATTATGGGGGAAGGGGGGAGATATATTATGGGGGAGGGGGTGAGATATATTATGGGGGAGGGGGTGAGATATATTATGGGGGAGGGGTGAGATATATTATGGGGGAAGGGGTGAGATATATTATGGGGGGAGGGGGGGAGATATATTATGGGGGAGGGGGTGAGATATATTATGGGGGAAGGGGGGAGATATATTATGGGGGAAGGGGGGAGATATATTATGGGGGGAGGGGGTGAGATATATTATGGGGGAAGGGGGGAGATATATTATGGGGGAGGGGGTGAGATATATTATGGGGGAGGGGGTGAGATATATTATGGGGGAGGGGGTGAGATATATTATGGGGGAGAGGTGAGATATATTATGGGGAGGGTGTGTGAGATATATTATGGGGGAGGTGGTGAGATATATTATGGGGGGAAGGGGTGAGATATATTATGGGGGGAGGGGGTGAGATATATTATGGGGGAAGGGGGGATATATTATGGGGGAGGGGGTGAGATATATTATGGGGGAGGGGGTGAGATATAGTATGGGGGAGGGGTGAGATATATTATGGGGGAAGGGGTGAGATATATTATGGGGGAGGGGTGAGATATATTATAGGGGAAGGGGTGAGATATATTATGGGGGAGGGGGTGAGATATATTATGGGGGAGGGGTGAGATATATTATGGGGAGGGTGTGTGAGATATATTATGGGGGAGGTGGTGAGATATATTATGGGGGGAAGGGGTGAGATATATTATGGGGAAGGGGGGAGATATATTATGGGGGAGGGGGTGAGATATATTATGGGGGAGAGGGTGAGATATATTATGGGGGAAGGGGTGAGATATATTATGGGGGGAGGGGGTGAGATATATTATGGGGGAAGGGGGGAGATATATTATGGGGAAGGGGTGAGATATATTATAGGGGAAGGGGTGAGATATATTATGGGGGAGGGGGTGAGATATATTATGGGGGAGGGGTGAGATATATTATGGGGAGGGTGTGTGAGATATATTATGGGGGAGGTGGTGAGATATATTATGGGGGGAAGGGGTGAGATATATTATGGGGAAGGGGGGAGATATATTATGGGGGAGGGGGTGAGATATATTATGGGGGAGAGGGTGAGATATATTATGGGGGAAGGGGTGAGATATATTATGGGGGGAGGGGGTGAGATATATTATGGGGGAAGGGGGGAGATATATTATGGGGAAGGGGTGAGATATATTATGGGGGGAGGGGGTGAGATATATTATGGGGGGAGGGGGTGAGATATATTATGGGGGAAGGGGGGAGATATATTATGGGGGAAGGGGTGAGATATATTATGGGGGAGGGGGTGAGATATATTATGGGGGAGGGGGTGAGATATATTATGGGGGAGGGGTGAGATATATTATGGGGGAGGGGTGAGATATATTATGGGGAGGGTGTGTGAGATATATTATGGGGGAGGTGGTGAGATATATTATGGGGGGAAGGGGTGAGATATATTATGGGGGGAGGGGGTGAGATATATTATGGGGGAAGGGGGGATATATTATGGGGGAGGGGGTGAGATATATTATGGGGGAGGGGGTGAGATATATTATGGGGGAGGGGGTGAGATATATTATGGGGGAGGGGTGAGATATATTATGGGGGAAGGGGTGAGATATATTATGGGGGAGGGGTGAGATATATTATAGGGGAAGGGGTGAGATATATTATGGGTGAGGGGGTGAGATATATTATGGGGGAAGGGGTGAGATATATTATGGGGGAAGGGGTGAGATATATTATGGGGGAGGGGTGAGATATATTATAGGGGAAGGGGTGAGATATATTATGGGTGAGGGGGTGAGATATATTATGGGGGAGGGTGTGAGATATATTATGGGGGAAGAGGTGAGATATATTATGGGTGAGGGGGTGAGACATATAAATTAAATAAACACCCCCTCCCCCATAATATATCTCACCCCTTCCCCCATAATATATCTCACCCCCTCCCCCTATAATATATCTCACCCCTTCCCCTATAATATATCTCACCCCCTCCCCCATAATATATATTTTTTTCTTCAGTTTTAAAGCTAATTTCCTACTATTGTACATATTCTGCCATGTAGCTGAGAGTAAATTTAGCAGTTTTTAAGATTCTTTCCTGCAATTCTATGCATTTTGCCATCGATAATGCTGTCTTCTGTGCTCAAACATAACAACAATTTCTTTGTTTGGGGAAAAGTACATTTTTCTTGTGTATATTTCACATTCGAGTCCATAAGGAGTACAATCTGTGGCTTTTTGTGTGTCCTCAGTGGGTGTCGAGGTGTTTTCATTGGGGCTGCTAGGAGGGGGTGGGGTCTGCTGAGTTTGTGGTTCTTTATTTGTCTTTCCAGGATCTGGGGTGGGCTGTTCTGCTGTGGTGCTGAGGCTGCGGTCAGGGTTGGGCTGTTCTGCTGTGGTGCTGAGGCTGCGGTCAGGGGTGGGCTGTTCTGCTGTGGTGCTGAGGCTGCGGTCAGGGGTGGGCTGTCCTGCTGTGTGGCTGAGGCTGCGGTCAGGGTCTGGGATGGGCTGTTCTGCAGTGGTGCTGAGGCTGCGGTCAGGGTCTGGGGTGGGCTGTTCTGCTGTGGTGCTGAGGCTGCGGTCAGGGTCTGGGATGGGCTGTTCTGCTGTGGTGCTGAGGCTGCGGTCAGGGTCTGGGATGGGCTGTTCTGCTGTGGTGCTGAGGCTGTGGTCAGGGTCTGGGGTGGGCTGTTCTGCTGTGGTGCTGAGGCTGCGGTCAGGGTCAGGGTTGGGCTGTTCTGCTGTGGTGCTGAGGCTGCGGTCAGGGTCTGGGGTGGGCTGTTCTGCTGTGGTGCTGAGGCTGCGGTCAGGGTCAGGGTTGGGCTGTTCTGCTGTGGTGCTGAGGCTGCGGTCAGGGTCTGGGGTGGGCTGTTCTGCTGTGGTGCTGAGGCTGTGGTCAGGGTCTGGGGTGGGCTGTTCTGCTGTGGTGCTGAGGCTGCAGTCAGGGTCATGGTTGGGCTGTTCTGCTGTGGTGCTGAGGCTGCGGTCAGGGTCTGGGGTGGGCTGTTCTGCTGTGGTGCTGAGGCTGCGGTCAGGGTCTGGGGTGGGCTGTTCTGCTGTGGTGCTGAGGCTGCGGTCAGGGTCTGGGGTGGGCTGTTCTGCTGTGGTGCTGAGGCTGCGGTCAGGGTCTGGGATGGGCTGTTCTGCTGTGTGGCTGAGGCTGCGGTCAGGGTTGGGCTGTTCTGCTGTGGTGCTGAGGCTGCGGTCAGGGTCTGGGGTGGGCTGTTCTGCTGTGGTGCTGAGGCTGCGGTCAGGGTTGGGCTGTTCTGCTGTGGTGCTGAGGCTGCGGTCTGGGGTGGGCTGTTCTGCTGTGTGGCTGAGGCTGCGGTCAGGGTTGGGCTGTTCTGCTGTGGTGCTGAGGCTGCGGTCAGGGTCTGGGGTGGGCTGTCCTGCTGTGGTGCTGAGGCTGCGGTCAGGGTCATGGTTGGGCTGTTCTGCTGTGGTGCTGAGGCTGCGGTCAGGGTCTGGGGTGGGCTGTTCTGCTGTGGTGCTGAGGCTGCGGTCAGGGTCTGGGATGGGCTGTTCTGCTGTGTGGCTGAGGCTGCGGTCAGGGTTGGGCTGTTCTGCTGTGGTGCTGAGGCTGCGGTCAGGGGTGGGCTGTTCTGCTGTGGTGCTGAGGCTGCGGTCAGGGTTGGGCTGTTCTGCTGTGGTGCTGAGGCCTGGGGTGGGCTGTTCTGCTGTGTGGCTGAGGCTGCGGTCAGGGTTGGGCTGTTCTGCTGTGGTGCTGAGGCCAGGGTCTGGGGTGGGCTGTCCTGCTGTGGTGCTGAGGCTGCAGTCAGGGTTGGGCTGTTCTGCTGTGGTGCTGAGGCCAGGGTTGGGCTGTTCTGCTGTGGTGCTGAGGCTGTGATCAGGGTCTGGGATGGGCTGTCCTGCTGTGGTCCTGAGGCTGCGGTCAGGGTCTGGGGTGGGCTGTTCTGCTGGCTTCTCTGGGGGATTGGCCAGCTCTTTCATGGGTTGTTCTCTGTCAAACCTCATCTTTCTCAGCTCCTCCTTCAGCTATTCATCCTATTCCTCTAGTGCTTTGATGTTCTCCTACCTCTGTTTTTTTTTCTACTCCTCTTTCTCCTGTTGGAGTCCAGACATGTCTCTCTCCCCCTCCAGCTCTGGTTGAGGGAGTATTGATGTGCTGGATTGTTGTCTGGGTCTGTGCTGACTGGAGTGTGTTCACCTGCTGTTCCAGCTCCACCTGTCTTACCTCCAGCTGGGTGGGTGAGAGTCTCTCTCTCTCTCTCTCTCTCTCTCTCTCTCTCTCTCTCTCTCTCTCTCTCTCTCTCTCTCTCTCTCTCTCTCTCTCTCTCTCTCTCTCTCTCTCTCTCTCTCTCTCTCTCTCTCTCTCTCTCTCTCTCTCTCTCTCTCTCTCTCTCTCTCTCTCTCTCTCTCTCTCTCTCTCTCTCTCTCTCTCTCTCTCTCTCTCTCTCTCTTAATGGAGGAGACACTGTTTCACAACCCACTCACAACACACTCACAACACACTCACAACACACTCACAACACACTCACAACACACTCACAACACACTCACAACACACTCACAAACCATTCACAACCCATTCACAACCCATTCACAACCCATTCACAACCCACTCACAACCCACTCACAACCCACTCACAACCCATTCACAACCCACCCACAACCCACTCACAACCCACTCACAACCCATTCACAACCCACTCATCCAGACCAGAGTGCTGACCTCGCCAGCTTGGTGGTAGGCAGAGACTGGACCATCTAACCACGAATGACACTGACCTACCTGCTTTTACCATTGCAGCCTAGTGTTCCAGGCCGACAAGTCTGTTTTCTGTCCTGAGTGGATGTTATACCGGCCTATAGGGTTAGGGCTAATTGTGAACCTATACATTAGAAGGCCTAGGTACAGCTTAGCTAAAAGGCAAAGTGACTGCCTAGTAAACTACCTGTTGGGGCAAAATATGTCAGTGTGGAAGATCAGGAAACATGAGATGCAGGGGCGGGGTGAAAGGATGTGTATTTTATTTAACCAGGCAAGTCAGTGAAGAACAACTTCTTATTTTCAATGACGGCCTAGGAACAGTGGGTTAACTGCCTGTTCAGGGGGCAGAACGACAGATTTGTACCTTGTCAGCTCGGGGGTTTGAACATGAAACCTTCCAGTTACTAGTCCAACGCTCTAACCACTAGGCTACCCTGCCTCTAACCACTAGGCTACCCTGCCTCTAACCACTAGGCTACCCTGCCTCTAACCACTAGGCTACCCTGCCTCTAACCACTAGCTACCCTGCCTCTAACCACTAGGCTACCCTGCCTCTAACCACTAGGCTACCCTGCCTCTAACCACTAGGCTACCCTGCCTCTAACCACTAGGCTACCCTGCCTCTAACCAATAGGCTACCCTGCCTCTAACCACTAGGCTACCCTGCCATATATGGGAGGCTGGTGAACCGTCTGAGGGACGTTATAGTTGTGTGGGGTCAAGGGGAGTTTTATGAACAGTGGACAAGAAGACGGGCTTGGATCTAACTTTCTAGTTCTATTCAAATGAAGTAAAGTTTGTGCTTTTAATGATGTAGCTATTGGGTCACTGAAGGTTTTTAAATAAATAAATAAATAAATAAATCTCTCTTTCTCGCTCTCTCCATCTCGGTCTCTGCCAGGTGGTAGAATAGATAAGTGATGCAGTGATGCTGACTAAGTGAATTTAAAATACTCTCCCAGATCGTTCAATCACTTCTCAATACTGAAAATAACTATCTGAGTGATATGAGATACCGCTGAACACTTGCATCTCACCACACACCAGTTCCCGGGCCTGGAATGGTCACGGCCATAGATAGACCGAGCCCAAAAAGGATTCCGAAAACTATCCTTCATGTTGACACTAATCATTACATGACCATAACATTCTAATATTCAATCTATCCATCATTTTACGTTGTACTGTATATTGTGTAGGAACGTTGTAGTAACATTCTAACATTCTAACATTCTAACATTCTAAATACAATGCTATGTTATGGAACACACGCAGCCATTTAAAATACACATATCAAGATGCCTTAACGTGTATAGCGAACTTCCTGACAGGAAAAGGAAATGGAATCGATCCAGTCTTTTCCTGTTACTTCTGTATTTACTGTAATTACAAAAGATGTTTAAAGATAGTGTGCATAGTGATAACACCATCGGCAGGATATTAGATACTGAGACCTGAGTCCCAGTACGGACTGAATGCGGGGAACAGCTTGTAATTAATATGGTGTTCATATTAGGAAAGCCTCTGATTAATGTTTCATCTCTAACCTCTATTTTAAATAAAATGCATATATATATATATATATATATATATATATATATATATATATAAATAAAGGAAAGCCTCAGAGTCACAAGGAGGCTGACTCAAAGTCCTTAAAATGTGGAATAAGTCCAGGAGTATGATTGCTTTCTAAAGGGACTGTATGTACATATAGATACAGGTAAAGTGACAACAGACAGTAACAGCAGTATACTGTAGGTAGGGGTACAGGATAGATAATAGACAGTAACAGCAGTATACTGTAGGTAGGGATAAAGGATAGATAATAGACAGTAACAGCAGTATACTGTAGGTAGGGGTAAAGGATAGATAATAGACAGTAACAGCAGTATACTGTAGGTAGGGGTAAAGGATAGATAATAGACAGTAACAGCAGTATACTGTAGGTAGGGGTAAAGGATAGATAGACAATAGACAGTAGCAGCAGTATACTGTAGGTAGGGGTAAAGAATAGATAATAGACAGTAACAGCACTATACTGTAGGTAGGGGTAAAGAATAGATAATAGACAGTAACAGCAGTATACTGTAGGTAGGGGTAAAGGATAGATAATAGACAGTAACAGCAGTATACTGTAGGTAGGGGTAAAGGATAGATAATAGACAGTAACAGCAGTATACTGTAGGTAGGGGTAAAGGATAGATAATAGACAGTAACAGCAGTATACTGTAGGTAGGGATAAAGGATAGATAATAGACAGTAACAGCAGTATTCTGTAGGTAGGGGTAAAGGATAGATCATAGACAGTAACAGCAGTATACTGTAGGTAGGGGTAAAGGATAGATAATAGACAGTAACAGTATTCTGTAGGTAGGGGTAAAGGATAGATAAGACAGTAACAGCAGTATACTGTAGGTAGGGGTAAAGGATAGATAATAGACAGTAACAGCAGTATAATGTAGGTAGGGGTAAAGGATAGATAATAGACAGTAATAGCAGTATACTGTAGGTAGGGGTAAAGGATAGATAATAGACAGTAACAGCAGTATACTGTAGGTAGGGGTAAAGGATAGATAATAGACAGTAATAGCAGTATACTGTAGGTAGGGGTAAAGGATAGATAATAGACAGTAACAGCAGTATACTGTAGGTAGGGGTAAAGGATAGATAATAGACAGTAACAGCAGTATACTGTAGGTAGGGGTAAAGGATAGATAATAGACAGTAGCAGCAGTGTATGTGGTGAGTGTGAATGTGTGTGTGTGGCTTCAGTATGCATGTGTACGCGTGCTATGTGTGTGATTGGGCGTGTGTAGTGTGTGTGTATGTGTGTACGTGTGTGTTGGTGTTTCAGTGTAATTACTGTATGTGTCAGTGTGTTGGTAGAGTCCAGTGTGTGGGTAGAGTCCTGTCTGTGGGTTTGAGTCCAGTGTGTGGGAAGAGCCCAGTGTGTTGGGTAGAGTCCTGTCTGTGGGTAGAGTCCAGTGTGTTGGGTAGAGTCCAGTCTGTGGGTAGAGTCCATTGTGTTGGGTAGAGTCCAGTCTGTGGGTAGAGTCCATTGTGTTGGGTAGAGTCCAGTGTGTGTGGGTAGAGTCCAATCTGTGGGTAGAGTCTATTGTGTTGGGTAGAGTCCAGTGTGTTGGGTAGAGTCCATTGTGTTGGGTAGAGTCCAGTGTGTTGGGTAGAGTCCAGTGTGTTGGGTAGAGTCCAGTGTGTTGGGTAGAGTCCAGTGTGTTGGGTAGAGTCCAGTGTGTTGGGTAGAGTCCATTGTGTTGGGTAGAGTCCAGTGTGTTCGGTAGAGTCCATTGTGTTGGGTAGAGTCCAGTGTGTTGGGTAGAGTCTAGTGTGTTGGGTAGAGTCCAGCGTGTGGGTAGAGTCCAGTGTGTTGGGTAGAGTCCAGCGTGTGGGTAGAGTCCAGTGTGTTGGGTAGAGTCCAGCGTGTTGGGTAGAGTCCAGTGTGTTGGGTAGAGTCCAGTGTGTTGGGTAGAGTCCAGTGTGTTAGGTAGAGTCCAGTCTGTGGGTAGAGCAGTGTGTTGGGTAGAGTCCAGTGTGTTGGGTAGAGTCCAGTCTGTGGGTAGAGTCCAGTGTGTGGGTAAAGTCCAGTGTGTTGGGTAAAGTCCAGTGTGTGGGTAGAGTCCAGTCTGTGGGTAGAGTCCAGTCTGTGGGTAGAGTCTAGTGTGTTGGGTAGAGTCCAGTGTGTTGGGTAGAGTCCAGTGTGTTGGGTAGAGTCCAGTGTGTTGGGTAGAGTCCAGTGTGTTGGGTAGAGTCCAGTGTGTTGGGTAGAGTCCAGTGTGTTGGGTAGAGTCCAGTGTGTGGGTAGAGTCCAGTGTGTTGGGTAGAGTCTAGTGTGTGGGTAGAGTCCAGTGTGTTGGGTAGAGTCCATTGTGTTGGGTAGAGTCCAGTGTGTTGGGTAGAGTCCAGTCTGTGGGTAGAGTCCAGTCTGTGGGTAGAGTCAAGAGAGTCAGATCAAAAAGGATGCAATGCAGGTAGTCCGGGCAGCCATTTGCAATTTAGCAGTCTTGTTTAGCAGTCTTGTTTAGCAGTCTTGTTTAGCAGTCTTGTTTAGCTGTCTTGTTTAGCAGTCTTGTTGCATGGGGATAGAAGCTGTTCAGGGTCTTGTTGGTTCCAGACTTGATGCACCAGTACACCTTGCTGTGCGATAGCAGAGAGAACAGTCTATAACTCGGATGGGTGGAGTTTAAAACATTTTAGGTCTTACTGACACGGCCTGGTACAGAGGTCCTGGATGGCATGGAGCTCAGCCCCAGTGATGTACTGGACTGTACTGGGCTGTACTCACCACCCTCTGTAGCGCCTTGCCGGTCGGGTACCTTGCAGTTGCCATACCAAGCGGTGATGCAGCCAGTCAAGACGCTCTCGATGGTGCAGCTGTAGAACTTTTTGAGGATCTGAGGGCCGATGACAAATCATTTCAACCTCCTGAGGGGGAAGAGGCGCTGAGGTGCCGTCTTCACAACTCAACCCTGAGGTTTTATAGGCACCTTGCTTACTGTATACTTGCAACATGGTTTCATTAGAATTTATATACAAATATTGGTATTCGACCATCTAAGTATGTTTATATTTTGTGTCTCACACTAGTGGTATAAGGGACAGACATGAACAGACTTTTGGAAATTATCTTCTCTGTTGGCACTAAATGTTTTACTCAGCAAAGAGCATCATAATTGCCAGCAGCATACCACCCTGCATACCACCCTGCATACCATTGCTTCTGAAGCTAAGCAGGGTTGGTCCTGGTCAGTCCCTGGGTGGGAGACCAGATGCTGCTGGAAGTGGTGTTGGAGGGCCAGAAGTAGGCACTCTTTCCTCTGGTCTAAAAAATAAATAGCCCAATACCCCAGGCCAGTGATTGACACTGCCCTATGTAGGGTGCCGTCGTTTGGATGGGATGTTAAACGGGTGTCCTGACTTTCTGAGGTCATTAAAGATCCCAAGGCACTTATCGTAAGAGTAGGGGTGTTAACCTCGGTGTCCTGGCTAAATTCCCAATCTGGCCCTCAAACCATCACAGTCCCCTAATAATCCCCAGTTTACAATTGGCTCATTCATCCCCCCTCCGCTCCCCTGTAACCATTCCCCAGGTTGTTGCTGCAAATGAGAATGTGTTCTCAGTCAATTTACCTGGTAAAATAACAGATAAATAATTTTCTTTCCCTTTGGAATGTTTTTGTCTGAGACCGTTCACTGCTGGTGAAACAACCTGGTCTCAGAGCATTTTGTATTATTCTGTACGTAAATCTGAGACACTCCATTTAGTTTGATATTTTACATTTCGTAAGGTATGTATTAATTTGTGGATGTCCATTCCATTTTCGTTTGATATTTTATGAATTACAATTCGTATTTTATGTTACGAATTTACAAAAAGTACAATATTTTACGAATTTACAAAACGTACAATATGTTACGAATTTACAAAACGTACAATATGTTACGAATTTACAAAACGTACAATATGTTACGAATTTACAAAACGGATTATATGTTATGAATTCTAGCTAGGTGGCTAAGCAGCTAATGTTAGCTGGCTCACTAATGCATTACCGGGGGCAAACTACCCACCCTCCAGGACACCTACAGCACCCGATGTCACAGGAAGGCCATAAAGATCATCAAGAACATCAACCACCCGAGCCACTGCCTGTTCACCCGGCTACCATCCAGAAAGCGAGGTCAGTACAGGTGCATCAAAGCTGAGACCGAGAGACTGAAAAACAGCTTCTATATCAAGGTTATCAGATTGTTAAACAGCCACCACGAGCACATTAGAGGCTGCTGCTTATAGGCATAGACTAGAAATGACTGGCCACTTTAAAGTATGGAACACTAGTCACATTAATAATGTTTACATGTCTGGCATTACTCATCTCATATGTATACTGTATTCTATACTATTATACGGTATCTTAGTCACTTAATGTTTATATGTCTGGCATTATTCATCTCATATGTACAGTTGAAGTCGGAAGTTTAAATACACTTAGGTTGGAGACACTCTTTTTCAACCACTCCACACATTTCTTTTTAACAAACTATAGTTTTGGCAAGTCGGTTAGGACATCTACTTTGTGAATGACAGAGGTAGTTTTTACAACAATTGTTTACAGACAGATTATTTCACTGTATCACAATTCCAGTGGGTCAGAAGTTTACATACACTAAATTGACTGTGCCTTTAAACAGCTTGGAAAATTTCAGAAAATTATGTAATGGCTTTAGAATCTTCTGATAGGCTAATTGACATCATTTGAGTCAATTGGAGGTGTACCTGTGGATGTATGTTACGGTTTTCTTCCGTCGAAGGAGAGGAGGACCAAAATGCAGCGTGCTTATTTCGATACATCTTTAATAAAAGATAAACACGAACAATGCAAACCACTAAACGTACCGAGAAAAACCGAAACAGCCCTATCTGGTGCAAAAACATAGACAGGAACAATCACCCACAAAACACTCAACGAATATGGCTGCCTAAATATGGTTCCCAATCAGAGACAACGATAAACACCTGCCTCTGATTGAGAACCACTCCAGGCAACCATAGACTTACCTAGACAACTCTACTAACCACAATCCCATAACCTACAAAAACCCAAAGACAAAACACACCACATAAATAACCCATGTCACACCCTGGCCTGACCAAAAAAATAAAGAAGACACAAAATACTAAGACCAGGGCGTGACAATGTATTTCAAGGCCTACCTTCAAACTCAGTGCCTCTTTACTTGACATCATGGGAAAATCAAAAGAAATCAGCCAAGACCTCAGAAAAACTACTGTAGACCTCCACAAGTCTGGTTCATCCTTGGGAGCAATTTCCAAATGCCTGAAGGTACCATGTTCATCTGTACAAACACTAGTATGCAAGAATAAACATCATGGGACCACGCAGCTGTCATACCACTCAGGAAGGAGACGCGTTCTGTCTCCTAGAGATGAACATACTTTGGTGCGAAAAGTGCAAATCAATCCCAGAACAACCGCAAAGGACCTTGTGAAAATGCTGGAGGAAACAGGTACAAAAGTATCTATATCCACAGTAAAACGAGGCCTATATCGACATAATCTGATAGGCCGCTCAGCAAGGAAGAATCCACTGCTCCAAAACCGCCATAAAAAAGCCAGACTACGGTTCGCAACTGCACATGGGGACAAAGATCGTACTTCTTGGAGAAATGTCCTCTTTTCTGATGAAACAAAAATAGAACTGTTTGGCCATAAAGACCATCATTGTGTTTGGAGGAAAAAGGGGGTTGCTTGCAAGCCGAAGAACACCATCCCAACCGTGAAGCACGGGGGTGGCAGCATCATGTTGTGGGTGTCCTTTGCTGCAGGGGGGACTGGTGCACTTCACAAAATAGATGGCATCTTGAGGTAGGAAAATGATGTGGATATATTGAAGCAACATCTCAAGACATCAGTCAGGAAGTTAAAGCTTGGTCACAAATGGGTCTTCCAAATGGACAATAACCCCAGGCATACTTCCAAAGTTGTGGCAAAATGGCGTAAGGACAACAAAGTCAAGGTATTGGAGTGGCCAATACTACCAAATACTAATTGAGTGTATGTAAACTTCTGACCCAATGGGAATGTGATGAAAGAAATAAAACCTGAAATAAATCATTCTCTCTCCAATTTTTTAGGACATTTCACATTCTTAAAATTAAGTGGTGATCCTAACTGACCTAAAACAGGGATTTTTACTGGGATTAAATGTCAGGAATTGTGAAAAACTGAGTTTAAATGTATTTGGCTAAGGTGTATGTAAACTTCCGACTTCAACTGTATATCCTATGTATATTCTATACTCTTCTACTGTATCTTAGTCTGTTCCGCTCTGACATCTCTCATCCATATGTGTATATAGTCCTACTTCATTCCTACTTAGATTTGTGTTGGGCATTTGTTGTGTAATTTATTAGATATTTCTGTACTGTTGGAGCTACACAACACAAGCATTTCACTACACTACGCAATAACATCTGCTAAACACGTGTATGTGACCAATAAAATTTGAATTGATTTGACTAATTGGAGTCTATCAGATTTACGTACAGAATAATACTAAATGTTCTGAGATTAGGTTTGGTGAAAAGACTAAAATAGCTACTGTAATCGTATTGATCAGTGACTGGATCAGCGGCTGTTCACTCTGTGCTGCAGTGGTTATACATCCTCTCTGCTATAACAGTGGTTATACATCCTCTCTGCTATAACAGTGGTTATGTGGTCATCCTCTCTGGGTTGGGCGCCCCCCCCCCCCTTGAGGTCTTTGTGGGCTATACTCAGCCTTGTCTCAGGATGGTAAGTTGGTGGTTGAAGATATCCCTCTAGTGGTGTGGGGGCTGTGCTTTGGCAAAGTGGGTGGGGTTATATCCTTCCTGTTTGGCCCTGTCCGGGGGTGTCCTCGGATGGGGCCACAGTGTCTCCTGACCCCTCCTGTCTCAGCCTCCAGTATTTATGCTGCAGTAGTTTATGTGTCGGGGGGGCTAGGGTCAGTTTGTTATATCTGGAGTACTTCTCCTGTCCTATTCGGTGTCCTGTGGGAATCTAAGTGTGCGTTCTCTAATTCTCACCTTCTCTCTTTCTTTCTCTCTCTTGGAGGACCTGAGCCCTAGGACCATGCCCCAGGACTACCTGACATGATGACTCCTTGCTCTCCCCAGTCCACCTGGCCATGCTGCTGTTCCAGTTTCAACTGACCTGAGCCCTAGGACCATGCCCCAGGACTACCTGACATGATGACTCCTTGCTGTCCCCAGTCCACCTGGCCGTGCTGCTGCTCCAATTTCAACTGTTCTGCCTTATTATTATTCGACCATGCTGGTCATTTATGAACATTTGAACATCTTGGCCATGTTCTGTTATAATCTCCACCCGGCACAGCCAGAAGAGGACTGGCCACCCCACATAGCCTGGTTCCTCTCTAGGTTTCTTCCTAGGTTTTGGCCTTTCTAGGGAGTTTTTCCTAGCCACCGTGCCTTCTACACCTGCATTGCTAGCTGTTTGGGGTTTTAGGCTGGGTTTCTGTACAGCACTTTGAGATATCAACTGATGTACGAAGGGCTATATAAATAAATTTGATTTGATTTTGATTTGATACATCCTCTCTGCTGTAACAGTGGTTATACACCCTCTCTGTTATAACGGTGGTTATACAGCCTCTCTGCTATAACAGTGGTTTTACATCCTCTCTGCTATAACAGTGGTTATACACCCTCTCTGCTATAACGGTGGTTATACACCCTCTCTGCTATAACAGTGGTTATACACCCTCTCTGCTATAACAGTGGTTATACATCCTCTCTGCTATAACAGTGGTTATACACCCTCTCTGCTATAACAGTGGTTATACATCCTCTCTGCTATAACAGTGGTTATACACCCTCTCTGCTATAACAGTGGTTATACACCCTCTCTGCTATAACGGTGGTTATACAGCCTTTCTGCTATAACAGTGGTTATACATCCTCTCTGCTATAACAGTGGTTATACATCCTCTCTGCTATAACAGTGGTTATACATCCTCTCTGCTATAACAGTGGTTATACATCCTCTCTGCTATAACAGTGGATATACATCCTCTCTGCTATAACAGTGGTTATACATCCTCTCTGCTATAACAGTGGTTATACATCCTCTCTGCTATAACAGTGGTTATACATCCTCTCTGCTATAACAGTGGTTCTACATCCTCTCTGCTATAACAGTGGTTATACATCCTCTCTGCTATAACAGTGGTTCTACATCCTCTCTGTTATAACGGTGGTTATACATCCTCTCTGCTATAACAGTGGTTATACATCCTCTCTGCTATAACAGTGGTTATACATCCTCTCTGCTATAACAGTGGTTCTACATCCTCTCTGCTATAACAGTGGTTATACATCCTCTCTGCTATAACAGTGGTTATATATCCTCTCTGCTATAACAGTGGTTATACATCCTCTCTGCTATAACAGTGGTTATACATCCTCTCTGCTATAACAGTGGTTATACATCCTCTCTGCTATAACAGTGGTTCTACATCCTCTCTGCTATAACAGTGGTTCTACATCCTCTCTGCTATAACAGTGGTTATACATCCTCTCTGCTATAACAGTGGTTATACATCCTCTCTGCTATAACAGTGGTTATACATCCTCTCTGCTATAACAGTGGTTATACATCCTCTCTGCTATAACAGTGGTTATACATCCTCTCTGCTATAACAGTGGTTATAAATCCTCTCTGCTATAACAGTGGTTCTACATCCTCTCTGCTATAACAGTGGTTATACATCCTCTCTGCTATAACAGTGGTTATACATCCTCTCTGCTATAACAGTGGTTATACATCCTCTCTGCTATAACAGTGGTTATACATCCTCTCTGCTATAACAGTGGTTATACATCCTCTCTGCTATAACAGTGGTTATAAATCCTCTCTGCTATAACAGTGGTTATACACCCTCTCTGCTATAACAGTGGTTATACATCCTCTCTGCTATAACAGTGGTTATACATCCTCTCTGCTATAACAGTGGTTATACATCCTCTCTGCTATAACAGTGGTTATAAATCCTCTCTGCTATAACAGTGGTTATACATCCTCTCTGCTATAACAGTGGTTATACATCTTGGTTAAACGTGGTTATACATCCTCTCTGCTATAACAGTGGTTATACATCCTCTCTGCTATAACAGTGGTTATACATCTTGGTTAAACGTGGTTATACATCCTCTCTGCTATAACAGTGGTTATACATCCTCTCAGCTATAACAGTGGTTATACATCTTGGTTAAACGTGGTTATACATCCTCTCTGCTATAACAGTGGTTATACATCCTGGTTAAACGTGGTTATACATCCTCTCTGCTATAACAGTGGTTATACATCCTCTCTACTATAACAGTGGTTATACATCCTGGTTAAACGTGGTTATACATCCTCTCTGCTATAACAGTGGTTATACATCCTCTCTGCTATAACAGTGGTTATACATCCTCTCAGTGATTGGGGAGGTAGTGTTAATGAGGGTCTTAGAGTAGAGCAGCCACACACACACACACACACACACACACACACACACACACACACACACACACACACACACACACACACACACACACTCCGTAAATAATGCTGTTGCTGACCCTGAGGGTGTTGGTTGATGATCCCAGTCCGCCACCTCCCTCCATAAATCCCCCTCATTAACGGTGGTTTGTGACACCTTGTGAACTGAGCCAGCCAGGGGTTGAACTCATTATCAGGATGCCTCCCAAATGGCATTCAAAGTCCTATCGGCCTTGGTCAAAAGCAGTAAACTAAATAGGTAGTAGGGTGGCATTTGGGATGCATAAACATCCTATTTTCTCCACCTGTGAGTGTTTGACTCGGGCACCAATGACACACAGCTGAAAGACAATTGATTTTTAGAATGGGTCTCTATAGAGTCTGACATTGGTTGGATGTTACAAGCAGTTCCCTCACCTGTAATACAGTTATTTCAATTTTAATTACATTTTTTTTAAAGAGTCTTAGCTGAGTCCTAGCTGATACACATTGCTGATACCAGTAGCGATTTTAGCATGTAGATCTTGGTGGGAAAAAAAAAAAATTCAAGTGGGATGCCAGCAAAGCCACTACACAACGCAACAGTAAGCAATACATGAATTGCACTATAACGTTTACAAACAGTGCCCACAAACTGTTAAAGCCAACAGCAGTCCCAACATCTTACCACTGTAACACTTGGTCATCAGCGGAGCCTTGTCTGGCAGCAAAACAGTTAATTCAGCCTTATTTTCTGCCTTTAAAAAAAAAACAAAGCTGAAATGGCTGACTTGCTTAAAACCTCTTAGAACTACCTCTCCCGGATCCGGGAGAATTGTCATCAACTGACACTAATTAGCATAACGCAACAGACAAAAAAATCTTACTAGAAAATATTCATATTCATGAAATCACAAGTGAAATATAGTGAAACACAGCTTAGCCTTTTGTTAATCACCCTGTCATCTCAGATTTTGAAATTATGCTTTACAGCCAAAGCAAGACAAGCATTTGTGTAAGTTTATCGATAGCCTAGCATAGTATTATGTCCAGCTAGCAGCAGGTAACTTGGTCACAAAAATCAGAAAAGCAATCAAATTAAATCGTTTACCTTTGATGAGCTTCGGATGTTTTCACTCACGAGACTCCCAGTTAGACAGCAAATGTTCATTTTGTTCCATAAAGATTATTTTTATAGCCGAAACACCTCCGTTTGTACTTCACGTTTGGTTGAGAAATCAACCGGATATTGCGGTCACAACAACACCGAAAAATATTCCAAATTAGATCCATAATATGGACAGAAACATGGCAAACATTTTTTTATAATCAATCCTCAAGGTGTTTTTCAAATATCTATTCGATAATATATCCACAGGGACAGTTGGCTTCTTAGTAGGAGCGAGAGAAACAATGGTCGCCTTTGTCTATTACGCACAAATCACTCTGAGAGCCACCATCTGACCACTGATGCAATGTTGTCGTTCACACTCATTTTTCAAAATAAAAGCCTGAAACTATGTCTTTTGACACTAGACACATTAGGGAAGCCATAGAAAAAGGAATCTGGTTGATATCCCTTTGACTGCTCAATAGGGACGCATAGGAACGCAGAGGTTTCTAAATAAGAGTCACTTCCTGATTGGATTTTTCTCACGCCTGCAATATCAGTTCTGTTATACTCACAGACATAATTTTTTTTTACAGTTTTGGAAACTTTAGAGTGTTTTCTATCCTAAGCTGTCAATTATATGCATATTCTAGCATCTGGTCCTGAGAAATAGGCCGTTTACTTTGGGAACGTTATTTTTCCAAAAATAAAAATAGTGGCCCCTAGTTTCAAGAGGTTTTAAACACATGTGGTTTCTAATGACAATGTATGATGTCGTTTTTTAATGATTTAAAAAAAATGTCCAAAATGACCAGGTGGGCACGGATGGAGGGTGGAGGGTGGAGGGTGGAGGGTGCTCCCTACCCAACCGTGGAGGGTGCTCCCTACCCATTTTAAAAATGTGCTCCTGGTAACCCGTTCCAATCACCAGGCACACGGCTGTCCATTTGCAATATGTTTCAAAGGGCATTTACCATCATGCATTTGACACACTCAAAGGACGGGGTCCTTGAATGAGCTATCGGACAGAAACGTTAGGGTCCGTCTCTATGGGCTGAGGCGGTTTCAATGCACCTAGTCTTGCGACTCTGGGACTTTTCTAAATGTCGTCATTTTCGTGATGGTCAAAATGAATTGAAGTTATTGCAAATGTACTTGGCTGTTTCTCCATCTGAGAACCTTCTAGAGCCACATAACTCACCATGCACTATCGACTTGAGCTCTAGAACAGGTTTTCAACGTTTCAGAGCTCTAGGTCTGACGGTTCTTTGATTGTTCAAACAAAGGTAACTATTGCAGGGTCTGTGTGTCTCTAAGCCCCACACTGTGTCAATCCATCCTTGCTGTGTGTGTGTGTGAGCTTTTCTTGGAAATCTATTGGGAGAAATGACTGAGGGTTGCCTAATTGCACATATACCGTTTTGGAAAGAGCTGACCTTTTGACCCTTCAAAAGAGCCCCTATGACCCCAATTTAAAGCACTTCAGCTTGACACAGGAAGCTGAAAGTGAATACATATCCTCCTTTGGGTAGGCTCTTACAGAATTTTGAGGTTTAAGTCTTTATGTTAAGAACTGATTGATTTACACAGGGTTGAATGAGTGTGTGTGATTTCAGAAAATCACAGAAATTCACAGAAATCTTGTAGAGCTCCGAAACCTACCTTAACGGATTAGTCTGAAAACACCGCAAATGGATCTGTAACTTAAAAAAACCCAACTAATTTCTTTGAACATCACCAATTATACATTGTACGATTTCTCTTAAAATAAGATAGATAAATGGCTGGTTATTTTTTTTCTGACACCTTAGGTTCATGTACTTTGACGTGAAGCGGTCAAATTAGCGCTCTATTTTCATTTTTTACCTTTAATCCCAGAAAAATGGCCTTAACTCAAAAGCGTTGAGGCCTTGACGCCATCTTGTTTCTGGGCTAACAGCCCATTAGTCTAAACCGAAGCTCACCAAGTTTCGTCTTCGAAGTCTTTTCCGTTTAGGAGAAATGGCCATGTTGTGATTGGTGATGGAATTTACCGGGACAGTGGAAAAATTACCAAAATTTGAAAAATGTATAAAATGTCCGAGAGACTTCGTTCGATGACTTCCCGGAACTTCCCGGAAGTTATGGCCCCGGTGCACATTCGCGGACATCTAGTAAGGGACTGTACATTTGCATTATGGAGATTCTCATTGATCATACAGCAAATGCCAAAAAGTGCCCTTCAGGTATGTAAGGGCAGTGAGGGGAGCGACATTAGAACTGAAGTTCTGAATGAACCGGCCATAGTAGTTGGAGAACCCAATGAATCGTTGGAGTTCCTTAATGGATGTGGGTTTGGGCCAGTTACTGACAGCGGTGACTTTGTTCTCATCCATGCTGACCCCTCCAGGTGTCATTTCGAAACTGAGAAAGTTTACCAAGGTTACCTGGAAGATGCTCTTTTCAGTCTTCACATAACGATTATGGTCAAGGAGCTGTTGCACATGCTGTATGTGTTCCTTCAGGGAGTAGGAGTAAATCAGGCTGTCATCAATGTAGACGATGAGAAAGAGGTTGATCGTATCCTGGAAAATTCAAAAGGATTGGAAGACGTTAGTAAGGCTGTACGGTGTGACCAGTTATTTGTAGTGCATTAGTGATAAAAAAAACGTCTTCAATTTGTCGCCTTTACGTATACAAACAAGGTTATATGCACTACGCAGGTCGAGATTTGTATAGAAGGTTCGCTGGGATCAGAAGAAGAGGGAAACGGCTCTTGAACACGACGTCATTCAGGGAACGGTAATCAATACATGGACGGAGACCACTGTCCTTTTTTCCAACGAAGAAGAAGCTGGATGCAGCCGGGGAAAAAGAAGGACGAATGAAATAATTTTCGACTAGTTCTCCATTGTCTCATATTCCGGGATAGATAGGGGGTAAACACAGCCCTTCGGTGGGGACACTCCAGGGAGTAAGTCAATAGCACAGTCCCCTGGGCGATGTTCTGGCAGAGTGGAGGCCTTGATTTTGCTGAAGACATTGCTGTACTGGGCCTATTCAGATGGTATGATGGGTGGCACTGCAGAGGCAGAGTCCTCAATGGTGGTGGTTCTGCAGGGTAGGCTGAGACAACTGGTGAAGCAGGTAGAAGACCAGGACAGTACTTCACCTTGTTGTCACGAGATGGCAGGGCCGTGACGATAAAGCCAGGGGTATCCGAGGATGAGTGGCTGTTTGGGGGGATGAGAGTTCCATGAGTTGAATGATTTTCAGTGTGGAAGACTCCAATCTGGAGGGTGACGCAATTAACGTAATTTGTTGAAGTTCTATGAGGAGGTCTCCTATAGGACGACCGGAAGTGATCGAATACCTCTTTGAAGAGGGTGTGTAAAAGGGTCTCGGAGTTCTGTGCTGTTGGCAGTCCATCTGGCGGTGGCCCAATCCAGGGCTTTGCCTGTGAGTAGAGACACAACTAAACCCACCCTGCTCTTGTCGGTGGCGAAGTTAGTGGAGTTGTGCTCAATGTATTTGCTGCATTGCATCAGAAATCCCTGACATTTCCCAGGTGAACCGTCATATTTTCCAGGCATGGATATGAATGGAGGAGGGCTATGGGTTACGATACCTGGCATCAGAGGAGTAGGGATAGACTGGTGAGAGAAAACGAAAGATTTTATCCATACTCTCCTCTTGCTGAGTTAGGCGCCACTGTAGCTCCGCTGAATCCATTCTGTTTTAAGGTGAGGTATTCTGTAATGACAACTCAGGGAGAAAAAGGGGTAGATTCACGCTCAGGGTGCGGATGGTGTTTATTTCGCCCTCGCAGAAGGCAGGAATCGTGGTCACAGGCATGCAACACAGGTTGGCATACAGGCAGGTGAATCAAAACTAGGACTGAAGACTATAACTGGTTCTCACAAATGAGCTAGGAAAAGGCTTAGTAGAGTCAAAATGAACAATACCTCACAAAGGCAGAAACAGAAATGAACTGAACTAAATAAGGAGATGATGAGACCAGGTGAGTAACTAACACAGGTGAAATCAATGAACAAAAAAATTAAAGACAGGGCTACATTCAAGAACACAACGAAGCAGAACACAAGGTTGACTAAGAAAATAAATACAGAACCTTACAGTAACTCTATGTCAGCACCCAAGGGGCTTGAATTGTTAAGGTCTACCTTTAGACTTGGCGGTGACATACTTTTCCACGAGTGACAGAACACTGAGCTAATCATGGCACAACTAGAGAACATTACCAACACATATGCTCCGTATTTTCCGCTGACTGCCCCACCACAACAGAAAGCACTGAGCTGGGCTGAAACCCCTGTTATAGCTAGGCTATAGTCGACAGAGTTATAGCGAGGCTATAGTCGACAAAGTTATAGCGAGGCTATAGTCGACAGAGTTATAGCGAGGCTATAGTCGACAGAGTTATAGCGAGGCTATAGTATATTATATCTAGGCTGTAGTCGAGAGAGTTACAGCTAGGCTATAGTCGACAGAGTTATAGCTAGGCTATAGTCGACAGAGTTACAGCTAGGTTATAGTCGACAGAGTCATAGCTAGGCTATAGTCGACAGTTATAGGAAGGCAGTAGTCGTAATAGTTATAGCTAGGTTATTGTCGACAGAGGAATAGCTACGCTGTAGTCGACAGAGTTATAGCTAGGTTATAGTCGACAGAGTTATAGCTAAGCTATAGTCGACAGAGTTATAGTTTGGCTGTAGTTGACAGAGTTATAGCTAAGCTATAGTCGACAGAGTTATAGTTTGGCTGTAGTCGACAGAGTTATAGCTAGGCTATAGTCGACAGAGTTACAGCTAGGCTATAGTCGACAGAGTTACAGTTAGGCTATAGTCGACAGAGTTATAGCTAGGCTATAGTCGACAGAGTTATAGCTAGGTTATAGTCGACAGAGTTATAGCTAGGTTATAGTCGACAGAGTTACAGCTAGGCTATAGTCGACAGAGTTACAGCTAGGCTATAGTCGACAGAGTTATAGCGAGGCTATAGTCGACAGACTTATAGCGAGGCTATAGTCGACAGAGTTATAGCGAGGCTATAGTCGACAGAGTTATAGCTAGGTTATAGTCGACAGAGTTACAGCTAGGCTATAGTCGACAGAATTACAGCTAGGCTATAGTCGACAGAGTTACAGCTAGGCTATAGTCGACAGAGTTACAGCTAGGTTATAGTCGACAGAGTTACAGCTAGGCTATAGTCGACAGAGTTACAGCTAGGTTATAGTCGGCAGAGTTACAGCTAGGCTATAGTCGACAGAGTTACAGCTAGGTTATAGTCGACAGAGTTACAGCTAGGTTATAGTCGACAGAGTTACAGCTAGGCTATAGTCGACAGAGTTACAGCTAGGCTATAGTCGACAGAGTTACAGCTAGGTTATAGTCGACAGAGTTACAGCTAGGCTATAGTCGACAGAGTTACAGCTAGGTTATAGTCGACAGAGTTACAGCTAGGCTATAGTCGACAGAGTTACAGCTAGGCTATAGTCGACAGAGTTACAGCTAGGTTATAGTCGACAGAGTTACAGCTAGGCTATAGTCGACAGAGTTACAGCTAGGCTATAGTCGACAGAGTTACAGCTAGGCTATAGTCGACAGAGTTACAGCTAGGCTATAGTCGACAGAGTCACAGCTAGGCTATAGTCGACAGAGTTACAGCTAGGCTATAGTCAACAGAGTTACAGGTAGGCTATAGTCGACAGAGTTACAGCTAGGCTATAGTCGACAGAGTTACAGCTAGGCTATAGTCGACAGAGTCACGGCTAGGCTATAGTCGACAGAGTTACAGCTAGGCTATAGTCGACAGAGTCACAGCTAGGCTATAGTCGACAGAGTTACAGCTAGGCTATAGTCGACAGAGTTACAGCTAGGTTATAGTCGACAGAGTTACAGCTAGGCTATAGTCGACAGAGTCACAGCTAGGCTATAGTCTACTTCATCAAACTGTCTTCCTCTCATAAGGCCATTCTCACAGCCCACAGTTTAACATTTTATTACATATATTTTTTGCTCTAAAAAGCGGTGTTTCAGCTTTTTAATAATTGAGTTAAAAAAACTAAATAGGCTGCTGCTAAATAATATTGCCTAAATCGTTTTTATAATGAATTAATTTGTTAATTAGAAGAAAGGTCTGCATCCTAAATTGCACTTTATTCCCTATGTAGTGCACTACAAAAGTTGGATAGGGTGCATTCAGTCCACTTTTCTCCATATACCTGTTATTATGTAAACATGCCGTTCAGCACACAATCGTTTTTTTATCTTGATCAGCCTGTTAATTGTTTCTACTATCTGCATTGTGTAATTGCGTGTGTGTGTCTGGGTGTGTTTCTGTGTGTGTGTGTGTGTGTGTGTGTGTGTGTATGTGTGTGTGTCTGTGTGTGTATTTGCGTGTGTGTGTGTGTATGTGTATGTGTATGTGTGTGTAATTGCGTGTGTGTGTCTGGGTGTGTGTCTGTGTGTGTGTGTATGTATGTGTGTGTGTCTGTGTGTGTATTTGCATGTGTATGTGTGTGTATGTGTGTGTGTATGTGTGTGTAATTGCGTTTGTGTGTCTGGGTGTGTTTCTGTGTGTGTATGTGTGTGTAATTGCGTGTGCGTGTCTGGGTGTGTGTCTGTGTGTGTGTGTGTGTGTGTATGTGTGTGTGTATGTGTGTGTATTTGTGTGTGTGCGTACGTGCGTTTGTGCTTGCTCTGAATGCTCTGAATGCTCTGAATGCTCTGAATGCGTGCTGTGTGTGTTATCTAGGGTGTTATCTTAGTGTTCCGTGTAACATTTACCATTTCTTCCTGGGTAGTTTCATCATGGTAGAGCCTTTAATTGCCTTCCTGATAATTACTCTTGATAACAACAAATGAAGCAGTTTCTGTTTGTTATTTGGTTATTTTCTTCCAAAACTAACAAGCTAATCAATCGGAGAGGTGTCTAGGGCAAACTTCTATACTCATTGATTTAAAAATAGAACATTGTGCAGAATTTTTCCACACGGACTAATACAGGAAGTTTTTTAATCTAACTTTTGTAATTGGATTGTCTGAGAGAGTTTGTTGGATTTGGATTCCACCTGATAGAGTTTGACCACCCAGATCAATGTACCACACTGTGAAGGCAAACTCCGATCAATACCAAGTTTCTCTGTATCATCGTTGTTGCTTTTGTTTACCTTTGTTATTTGACAGTACTGACCATTATCCCAGCAGCATGAGGTAAAGCCTGTTTGTGTCTCAGGTCCCAATGGGAAGGAATTATAGATGTGGTAATGCAGCAGCAGCCATAGAAATAGAATGAATAAAACAGTCTTGGAACCTCTAACTCTGGTAAATAGAATGAATAGAACCTCTAACCCTGGTAATATGACTGGTAAATAGAATGAATAGAACCTCTAACCCTGGTAAATAGAATGAATAGAACCTCTAACCCTGGTAATATGACTGGTAAATAGAATGAATAGAACCTCTAACTCTGGTAATATGACTGGTAAATAGAATGAATAGAACCTCTAACTCTGGTAAATAGAATGAATAGAACCTCTAACCCTGGTAATATGACTGGTAAATAGAATGAATAGAACCTCTAACCCTGGTAATATGACTGGTAAATAGAATGAATAGAACCTGTAACTCTGGTAAATAGAATGAATAGAACCTCTAACCCTGGTAATATGACTGGTAAATAGAATGAATAGAACCTATAACCCTGGTAATATGACTGGTAAATAGAATGAATAGAACCTCTAACCCTGGTAATATGACTGGTAAATAGAATTAATAGAACCTCTAACCCTGGTAAATAGAATGAATAGAACCTCTAACCCTGGTAATATGACTGGTAAATAGAATTAATAGAACCTGTAACTCTGGTAAATAGAATGAATAGAACCTCTAACCCTGGTAAATAGAATGAATAGAACCTCTAACCCTGGTAAATAGAATGAATAGAACCTCTAACCCTGGTAATATGACTGGTAAATAGAATGAATAGAACCTGTAACTCTGGTAAATAGAATGAATAGAACCTCTAACCCTGGTAATATGACTGGTAAATAGAATGAATAGAACCTCTAACCCTGGTAATATGACTGGTAAATAGAATGAATAGAACCTCTAACCCTGGTAAATAGAATGAATAGAACCTATAACCCTGGTAATATGACTGGTAAATAGAATGAATAGAACCTCTAACCCTGGTAATATGACTGGTAAATAGAATGAATAGAACCTGTAACCCTGGTAAATATAATGAATAGAACCTGTAACCCTGGTAATATGACTGGTAAATAGAATGAATAGAACCTCTAACCCTGGTAATATGACTGGTAAATAGAATGAATAGAACCTCTAACCCTGGTAATATGACTGGTAAATAGAATGAATAGAACCTACCTGTAACCCTGGTAAATATAATGAATAGAACCTATAACCCTGGTAATATGACTGGTAAATAGAATGAATAGAACCTCTAACCCTGGTAATATGACTGGTAAATAGAATGAATAGAACCTGTAACCCTGGTAAATAGAATGAATATAACCTCTAACCCTGGTAATATGACTGGTAAATAGAATGAATAGAACCTCTAACCCTGGTAATATGACTGGTAAATAGAATGAATAGAACCTGTAACCCTGGTAATATGACTGGTAAATATAATGAATATAACCTCTAACCCTGGTAATATGACTGGTAAATAGAATGAATAGAACCTCTAACCCTGGTAATATGACTGGTAAATAGAATTAATAGAACCTGTAACCCTGGAAATATGACTGGTAAATAGAATGAATAGAACCTGTAACCCTGGTAAATAGAATGAATAGAACCTCTAACCCTGGTAATATGACTGGTAAATATAATGAATAGAACCTGTAACCCTGGTAAATAGAATGAATAGAACCTCTAACCCTGGTAATATGACCGGTTAAATATAATGAATAGAACCTGTAACCCTGGTAAATAGAATGAATAGAACCTCTAACCCTGGTAATATGACTGGTAAATAGAATGAATAGAC
Organism: Oncorhynchus mykiss; assembly: GCF_013265735.2. Classification (NCBI taxonomy): domain Eukaryota; kingdom Metazoa; phylum Chordata; class Actinopteri; order Salmoniformes; family Salmonidae; genus Oncorhynchus; species Oncorhynchus mykiss. Next base: position 7,479,435 of record NC_050572.1, on the reverse strand, counting down.
CCTCTAACCCTGGTAATGTGACTGGTAAATAGATGAATAGAACCTCTAACCCTGGTAAATAGAATTAATAGAACCTGTAACCCTGGTAATATGACTGGTAAATATAATGAATAGAACCTGTAACTCTGGTAATATGACTGGTAAATAGAATGAATAGAACCTGTAACCCTGGTAATGTGACTGGTAAATATAATTAATAGAACCTGTAACCCTGGTAATATGACTGGTAAATATAATGAATAGAACCTCTAACCCTGGTAAATATAATGAATAGAACCTCTAACCCTGGTAATATGACTGGTAAATAGAATGAATAGAACCTGTAACCTTGGTAAATAGAATTAATAGAACCTGTAACCCTGGTAATATGACTGCTAAATATAATGAATAGAACCTCTAACCCTGGTAAATAGAATGAATAGAACCTCTAACCCTGGTAATATGACTGGTAAATAGAATGAATAGAACCTCTAACCCTGGTAATATGACTGGTAAATAGAATGAATAGAACCTCTAACCATGGTAAATAGAATGAATAGAACCTGTAACCCTGGTAATATAACTGGTAAATAGAATGAATAGAACCTCTAACCCTGGTAATATGACTGGTAAATAGAATGAATAGAATCTCTAACCCTGGTAAATAGAATGAATATAACCTGTAACCCTGGTAAATAGAATTAATAGAACATCTAACCCTGGTAATATGACTGGTAAATAGAATGAATAGAACCTCTAACCCTGGTAATATGACTGGTAAATATAATGAATAGAACCTCTAACCCTGGTAATATGACTGGTAAATAGAATGAATAGAACCTGTAACCCTGGTAATATGACTGGTAAATAGAATGAATAGAACCTCTAACCCTGGTAATATGACTGGTAAATAGAATGAATAGAACCTCTAACCCTGGTAATATGACTGGTAAATACAATGAATAGAACCTCTAACCCTGGTAATATGACTGGTAAATAGAATGAATAGAACCTGTAACCCTGGTAATATGAATGGTAAATAGAATGAATAGAACCTCTAACCCTGGTAATATGACTGGTAAATACAATGAATAGAACCTCTAACCCTGGTAATATGACTGGTAAATAGAATGAATAGAACCTGTAACCCTGGTAAATAGAATTAATAGAACCTGTAACCCTGGTAATATGACTGGTAAATAGAATGAATATAACCTCTAACCCTGGTAATATGACTGGTAAATAGAATGAATAGAACCTCTAACCCTGGTAATATGACTGGTAAATAGAATGAATAGAACAGTCTGTAATGATTGATGTATTGTAACAGTCTGTAATGATTGATGTATTGTAACAGTCTGTAATGATTGATGTATTGTAACAGTCTGTAATGATTGATGTATTGTAACAGTCTGTAATGATTGATGTATTGTAACAACAGTCTGTAATGATTGATGCATTGTAACAACAGTCTGTAATGATTGATGTATTGTAACAGTCTGTAATGATTGATGTATTGTAACAGTCTGTAATGATTGATGTATTGTAACAACAGTCTGTAATGATTGATGTATTGTAACAGTCTGTAATGATTGATGTATTGTAACAGTCTGTAATGATTGAGGTATTGTAACAGTCTGTAATGATTGATGTATTGTAACAGTCTGTAATGATTGATGTATTGTAACAGTCTAATGATTGATGTATTGTAACAGTCTGTAATGATTGATGTATTGTAACAGTCTGTAATTATTTATGTATTGTAACAGTCTGTAATGATTGAGGTATTGTAACAGTCTGTAATGATTGATGTATTGTAACAGTCTGTAATGATTGATGTATTGTAACAGTCTGTAATGATTGATGTATTGTAACAGTCTGTAATGATTGATGTATTGTAACAGTCTGTAATGATTGATGTATTGAAACAGTCTGTAATGATTGATGTATTGTAACATTCTGTAATGATTGATGTATTGTAACAGTCTGTAATGATTTATGTATTGTAACAGTCTAATGATTGATGTATTGTAACAGTCTGTAATGACTGATGTATTGAAACAGTCTGTAATGATTGATGTATTGTAACAGTCTGTAATGATTGATGTATTGTAACAGTCTCTAGTGATTGATGTATTGTAACAGTCTGTAATGATTGATGTATTGTAACAGTCTGTAATGATTGATGTATTGTAACAACAGTCTGTAATGATTGATGCATTGTAACAACAGTCTGTAATGATTGATGTATTGTAACAGTCTGTAATGATTGATGTATTGTAACAGTCTGTAATGATTGATGTATTGTAACAACAGTCTGTAATGATTGATGTATTGTAACAACAGTCTGTAATGATTGATGTATTGTAACAGTCTGTAATGATTGATGTATTGTAACAGTCTGTAATGATTGAGGTATTGTAACAGTCTGTAATGATTGATGTATTGTAACAGTCTGTAATGATTGATGTATTGTAACAGTCTAATGATTGATGTATTGTAACAGTCTGTAATGATTGATGTATTGTAACAGTCTGTAATTATTTATGTATTGTAACAGTCTGTAATGATTGAGGTATTGTAACAGTCTGTAATGATTGATGTATTGTAACAGTCTGTAATGATTGATGTATTGTAACAGTCTGTAATGATTGATGTATTGTAACAGTCTGTAATGATTGATGTATTGTAACAGTCTGTAATGATTGATGTATTGAAACAGTCTGTAATGATTGATGTATTGTAACATTCTGTAATGATTGATGTATTGTAACAGTCTGTAATGATTTATGTATTGTAACAGTCTAATGATTGATGTATTGTAACAGTCTGTAATGACTGATGTATTGAAACAGTCTGTAATGATTGATGTATTGTAACAGTCTGTAATGATTGATGTATTGTAACAGTCTCTAGTGATTGATGTATTGTAACAGTCTGTAATGATTGATGTATTGTAACAGTCTGTAATGATTGATGTATTGAAACAGTCTGTAATGATTGATGTATTGTGACAGTCTGTAATGATTGATGTAATGTAACAGTCTGTAAAGATTGATGTATTGTAACAGTCTAATGATTGATGTATTGAAACAGTCTGTAATGATTGATGTATTGTAACAGTCTGTAATGATTGATGTATTGTAACAGTCTAATGATTGATGTATTGTAACAGTCTGTAATGATTGATGTATTGTAACAGTCTGTAATGATTTATGTATTGTAACAGTCTGTAATGATTGAGGTATTGTAACAGTCTGTAATGATTGATGTATTGTAACAGTCTGTAATGATTGATGTATTGTAACAGTCTGTAATGATTGATGTATTGTAACAGTCTGTAATGATTGATGTATTGTAACAGTCTGTAATGATTTATGTATTGTAACAGTCTGTAATGATTGAGGTATTGTAACAGTCTGTAATGATTGATGTATTGTAACATTCTGTAATGATTGATGTATTGTAACAGTCTGTAATGATTGATGTATTGTAACAGTCTAATGATTGATGTATTGTAACAGTCTGTAATGATTGATGTATTGAAACAGTCTGTAATGATTGATGTATTGTAACAGTCTGTAATGATTGATGTATTGTAACAGTCTCTAGTGATTGATGTATTGTAACAGTCTGTAATGATTGATGTATTGTAACAGTCTGTAATGATTGATGTATTGAAACAGTCTGTAATGATTGATGTATTGTAACAGTCTGTAATGATTGATGTAATGTAACAGTCTGTAATGATTGATGTATTGTAACAGTCTGTAATGATTGATGTAATGTAACAGTCTGTAATGATTGATGTATTGTAACAGTCTAATGATTAATGTATTGAAACAGTCTGTAATGATTGATGTATTGTAACAGTCTATAATGATTGATGTATTGTAACAGTCTGTAATGATTGATGTATTGTAACAGTCTGTAATGATTGATGTATTGTAACAGTCTGTAATGATTGATGTATTGTAACAGTCTAATGATTGATGTATTGAAACAGTCTGTAATGATTGATGTATTGTAACAGTCTATAATGATTAATGTATTGTAACAGTCTGTAATGATTGATGTATTGTAACAGTCTGTAATTATTGATGTATTGTAACAGTCTGTAATGATTGATGTATTGTAACAGTCTGTAATGATTGATGTATTGTAACAGTCTAATGATTGATGTATTGTAACAGTCTGTAATGATTTATGTATTGTAACAGTCTGTAATGATTGATGTATTGTAACAGTCTGTAATGATTGATGTATTGTAACAGTCTGTAATGATTGATGTATTGTAACAGTCTGTAATGATTGATGTAATGTAACAGTCTGTAATGATTGATGTATTGTAACAGTCTGTAATGATTGATGTATTGTAACAGTCTGTAATGATTGATGTATTGTAACAGTCTGTAATGATTGATGTATTGTAACAGTCTGTAATGATTGATGTATTGTAACAGTCTGTAATGATTGATGTATTGTAACAGTCTGAAATGATTGATGTATTGTAACAGTCTGTAATGATTGATGTAATGTAACAGTCTGTAATGATTGATGTATTGTAACAGTCTGTAATGATTGATGTATTGTAACAGTCTAATGATTAATGTATTGTAACAGTCTAATGATTTATGTATTGTAACAGTCTAATGATTGAGGTATTGTAACAGTCTGTAATGATTGATGTATTGTAACAGTCTGTAATGATTGATGTAATGTAACAGTCTGTAATGATTGATGTATTGTAACAGTCTGTAATGATTGATGTATTGTAACAGTCTGTAATGATTGATGTATTGTAACAGTCTGTAATGATTGATGTATTGTAACAGTCTGTAATGATTGATGTATTGTAACAGTCTGTAATGATTGAGGTATTGTAACAGTCTGTAATGATTGATGTATTGTAACAGTCTAATGATTGATGTATTGTAACAGTGTGTAATGATTGATGTATTGTAACAGTCTGTAATGATTTATGTATTGTAACAGTCTGTAATGATTGATGTATTGTAAAAGTCTGTAATGATTGATGTATTGTAACAGTCTGTAATGATTGAGGTATTGTAACAGTCTGTAATGATTGATGTATTGTAACAGTCTAATGATTGATGTATTGTAACAGTGTGTAATGGTTGATGTATTGTAACAGTCTGTAATGATTGATGTATTGTAACAGTCTGTAATGATTGATGTATTGTAACAGTCTGTAATGATTGATGTATTGTAACAGTCTGTAATGATTGATGTATTGTAACAGTCTGTAATGATTGATGTATTGTAACAACAGTCTGTAATGATTGATGTATTGTAACAGTCTGTAATGATTGATGCATTGTAACAGTCTGTAGTGATTGATGTATTGTAACAGTCTGTAATGATTGATGTATTGTAACAGTCTAATGATTGATGTATTGTAACAGTCTGTAATGATTGATGTATTGTAACAGTCTAATGATTGATGTATTGTAACAGTCTGTAATGATTGATGTAATGTAACAGTCTGTAATGATTGATGTATTGTAACAGTCTGTAATGATTGATGTATTGTAACAGTCTAATGATTGATGTATTGTAACAGTCTGTAATGATTGATGTATTGTAACAGTCTGTAATGATTGATGTATTGTAACAGTCTGTAATGATTGATGTATTGTAACAGTCTAATGATTGATGTATTGTAACAGTCTGTAATGATTTATGTATTGTAACAGTCTGTAATGATTGATGTATTGTAACAGTCTGTAATGATTGATGTATTGTAACAGTCTGTAATGATTGATGTATTGTAACAGTCTGTAATGATTTATGTATTGTAACAGTCTGTAATGATTGATGTATTGTAACAGTCTGTAATGATTTATGTATTGTAACAGTCTGTAATGATTGATGTATTGTAACAGTCTGTAATGATTTATGTATTGTAACAGTCTGTAATGATTGATGTATTGTAACAGTCTGTAATGATTTATGTATTGTAAAAGGAACCATAATGTGGTTGCTAAATGTCAGATATTAATATATTTGGCTTTTTTTGCTGCATAACATTTAGAAGTTGGGACGGGGGAGGGGACGGGACGGGACGGGGGACAAGGGGGACGGGACGGGGGACGGGGGGACGGGGGGACGGGGGGACGGGACGGGGACAGGGGGGGGACGGGACGGGACGGGGGACGGGGGGCGGGACGGGGACGCGGGGGGGGGGACGGGACGGGGACGGGGACGGGGACGGACGGTCCCCAGGGAAAGTTGTGCGTCCACCCTTTTTTACTATAGCAGCATTACAGATACAAACTAGCTGACATAGAGACTGACACTGTCTTTAGGGCCTTAACAAATCACGTATATTGTGCCCTTGACAAGGCAAAGCACATCTCAGCCTGACGAATGCTGAGTGAAATGACTGATTACTGCTCACTGTATTCCACCTCTCTATTCAGGACTGAATACGTTTGAGATTGAGTTATGCTTCTCAAGATATTAGATATTATTGAATTCCCCCCCCCCCCCAAAAAAACCTATATTTTGAAAACAGTATTTCAGCATCCTCTGTCAGTGCGAATGTATTTTGGGTAAGTGTTTAGCTATACAGTATTTACGAACAAAAAAAGAAAAAAACACGTTCAACATAATTTGGTAATTTTAGAGGGCTTTCTATTCACTATGACAAGGAGGTCAAAACTTGTGTGCTTCCGGCCCTGTGCATTCTGCCCATGTCCACGTCCCAAGCCTTCTTTTACTCCCTCTCTCTGTCTCTCTCTCTCTCTCTGTCTCTCTCTCTCTCTCTGTCTCTCTCTCTCTCTCTCTCTCTCTCTCTCTCTCTCTGTCTCTGTCTCTGTCTCTCTCTCTCTCGCTCTCTCTCTCTCTCTCTCTCTCTCTCTGTCTCTCTCTCTCTCTCTCTCTGTCTCTCTGTCTCTCTCTCTCTCTCTCTCTGTCTCTCTCTCTCTCTCTCTCTCTCTCTCTCTCTCTCTCTCTCTCTCCCTCTCTCTGTCTCTCTCTCTGTCTCTCTCTCTCTCTCTCTCTATCTCTCTCTGTCTCTCTCTCTCTCTCTCTCTCTCTCTCTCACAATTCAATTCAATTGGATTTGTTTTTGAATTCTTTGTGGGTCTGTTGAATCTGAGGGAAATATGTTTCTCTAATATGGTCATACATTGGACAGGAGGTTCGGAAGTGCAGCTCAGTTTCCACCTCATTTTGTGGGCAGTGTGGCACATAGCCTGTCTTCTCTTGAAAGCCATGTCTGCCTTTGGCGGCCTTCCTCAATAGCAAGGCTATGGTCACCGAGTCAAAGCTTTCCTTAAGTTTCTCCCTCTTTCCGTCTCTCGCTCCCTCTCTCCGTCTCTATCTCCGTCTCTCTCTCCCTCTCTCCGTCTCTCTCCCTCTCTCCTTTCCCCTCTCTCCCTCTCTCTCTCCGTCTCTCTCTCCCTCTCTCCGTCTCTCTCTCCCTCTCTCCATCTCTCTCTCTCTCCCTCTCTCCGTCTCTCTCTCCCTCTCTCCGTCTCTCTCTCTCCCTCTCTCCTTCTCTCTCTTTCCCTCTCTCCGTCTCTCTCTCCGTCTCTCCGGCTCTCTCTCTCTCTCTGTCTTTCTCTGTCACATCCTCTCTCTCTCCCTCTCTCCTTCCCCCTCTCTCCGTCTCTCTCCCTCTCTCCGTCTCTCTCCCTCTCTCCTTCCCCCTCTCTCCCTCTCTCTCTCTCTCTCTCTCTCTGTCTTTCTCTGTCACATCCTCTCTCTCTCCCTCTCTCCTTGCCCCTCTCTCCCTCTCTCTCTCTCTCTCTCTCTGTCTTTCTCTGTCACATCCTCTCTCTCTCCCTCTCTTCTTCCCCCTCTCTGTCTTTCTTTTTCTTTTTCTCTCTATCTTTCTCAGTTCTAGAGAACAACACACACACACACACACACACACACACACACACACACACACACACACACACACCTCTCCCGGTGTACCCCAACAGGCCTTACCTCTTCTACTACTAGACAGGGATAATTAGACATGACAGAAGACTCAGATATCCCCCACTCTTCAGAGAGACAGAGAGAGACGGAGGGAGAGAGAGAGGGGAGAGCAAAGAGAGATGGTGAGATGAAGAGAGAGAGAGAAGGAGAGAGAGAGAGGGGAGGAGAGTGAGACAGAGAGAGACGGAGGGAGAGAGAGAGGGGAGAGCAAGGAGAGATGGAGAGATGAAGAGAGAGAGAGAGAGAGAGAGAGAGAGAGAGAGAGAGAGAGAGAGAGAGAGAGAGAGAGAGAGAGAGAGAGAGAGGGAGAGAGAGAGGGGAGTAGAGAGAGACGGAGGGAGAGAGAGATGGGAGAGCAAGGAGAGATGGGGAGATGAAGAGAGAGAGAGAGAGAGAGAGAGAAGGAGAGAGAGAGGGGGAGGAGAGAGAGAGACAGAGAGAGAAATAGGGAGAGAGATGGAGAGAGAGAGAGAGATCAATTACCCTGATTTTGGCGGGGATGGCAACCTGAATGGGGATGCCGTCCCTGTCACTTCAGCACGGCTTTAGGTGTGTTACTGAAGCTACTGTCACGGTGGAGGAGTTTCTGGTCGCCGTAGGAGAGAAGGTGGGATATGAGAATATTGCTTATGAATCACGGATGAATAAATCGGTGGTGGTACTTCTTAAAGGAGAGTGTCTGGTTGATCGTATGGTTGAGCATGGTGTACTTCTTAAAGAAGAGTGTCTTGTTGATCGTATGGTTGAGCATGGCGTACTTCTTAAAGAAGAGTGTCTTGTTGATCGGATGGTTGAGCATGGTGTACTTCTTAAAGAAGAGTGTCTTGTTGATCGGATGGTTGAGCATGGCGTACTTCTTAAAGAAGAGTGTCTGGTAGATGGGATGGTTGAGCATGGTGTACTTCTTAAAGGAATGTTTATTCAAGTTACGCCGCTTTTTTCTCCGTCAACAAGGGTAACGATTTCAAATGTACCACCGTTTATTCCCAGTGAGCTGTTGGAGCGCGAGTTATTGCGCTTTGGGAAGTTCGCCAGTTCAATTAAGGTTGTCCCGTTGGGTTGCAAACACCCGGCGTTGAAACAGGTAATTTCGTTTCGGCGACAGGTGTTTATGTTTTTGGACTCACCGGAGCAGACTTTACAGTTATCGTTTAAAGTCAAGTATCACAACAGACTGTATATGGCTTAGTACGGGTAGTCAACAGTGTTTTGAGTGTGGGGATGTTGGTCATAAGCAACATGCTTGCCCGAAAAGGGAGAAGGCCGAGGGAGGGGCGCAGGTGGTCCTCGTAACGGCTGGGCCCACTGATGTAGGGAGAGGTGGTCCTCGTAACGCCTGGGCCCTCTGATGTAGGGAGAGGTGGTCATCGTAACGCCTGGGCCCACTGATGTAGGGAGAGGTGGTCCTCGTAACGCCTGGGCCCACTGATGTAGGGAGAGGTGGTCCTCATAACGGCTGGGCCCACTGATGTAGGGAGAGGTGGTCCTCGTAACGCCTGGGCCCACTGATGTAGGGAGAGGTGGTCCTCGTAACGCCTGAGCCCACTGATGTAGGGAGAGGTGGTCATCGTAACGCCTGGGCCCACTGATGTAGGGAGAGGTGGTCCTCGTAACGCCTGAGCCCACTGATGTAGGGAGAGGTGGTCCTCGTAACGTCTGGGCCCACTGATGTAGGGAGAGGTGGTCCTCGTAACGCCTGGGCCCACTGATGTAGGGAGAGGTGGGCCTCGTAACGGCTGGGCCCACTGATGTAGGGAGAGGTGGTCCTCGTAACGCCTGGGCCCACTGATGTAGGGAGAGGTGGTCCTCATAACGCCTGGGCCCACTGATGTAGGGAGAGGTGGTCCTCGTAACGCCTGGGCCCACTGATGTAGGGAGAGGTGGTCCTCATAACGCCTGGGCCCACTGATGTAGGGAGAGGTGGTCCTCGTAACGGCTGGGCCCACTGATGTAGGGAGAGGTGGTCCTCGTAACGGCTGGGCCCACTGATGTAGGGAGAGGTGGTCCTCGTAACGCCTGGGCCCTCTGATGTATTGAGAGGTGGTCATCGTAACGCCTGTGCCCACTGATGTAGGGAGAGGTGGTCCTCGTAACGCCTGGGCCCACTGATGTAGGGAGAGGTGGTCCTCGTAACGGCTGGGCCCACTGATGTAGGGAGAGGTGGTCCTCGTAACGCCTGGGCCCACTGATGTAGGTAGAGGTGGTCCTCGTAACGCCTGAGCCCACTGATGTAGGGAGAGGTGGTCCTCGTAACGCCTGGGCCCACTGATGTAGGGAGAGGTGGTCCTCGTAACGCCTGAGCCCACTGATGTAGGGAGAGGTGGTCCTCGTAACGCCTGGGCCCACTGATGTAGGGAGAGGTGGTCCTCGTAACGCCTGGGCCCACTGATGTAGGGAGAGGTGGTCCTCGTAACGCCTGAGCCCACTGATGTAGGGAGAGATGGTCCTCGTAACGTCTGGGCCCACTGATGTAGGGAGAGGTGGTCCTCGTAACGCCTGGGCCCACTGATGTAGGGAGAGGTGGGCCTCGTAACGGCTGGGCCCACTGATGTAGGGAGAGGTGGTCCTCGTAACGCCTGGGCCCACTGATGTAGGGAGAGGTGGTCCTCATAACGCCTGGGCCCACTGATGTAGGGAGAGGTGGTCCTCGTAACGCCTGGGCCCACTGATGTAGGGAGAGGTGGTCCTCATAACGTCTGGGCCCACTGATGTAGGGAGAGGTGGTCCTCATAACGCCTGGGCCCACTGATGTAGGGAGAGGTGGTCCTCATAACGCCTGGGCCCACTGATGTAGGGAGAGGTGGTCCTCATAACGCCTGGGCCCACTGATGTAGGGAGAGGTGGTCCTCATAACGCCTGGGCCCACTGATGTAGGGAGAGGTGGTCCTCATAACGCCTGGGCCCACTGATGTAGGGAGAGGTGGACCGACAGCAGTTAGGGCAGCCACAAGCACCTGTTGCTGAGGAACAAGTTGTCCGTGTTGAGGGCACGGAGTTGCAACTTGTATTAGAAGGAAATGTTATGCAGCAGAAAAGCATTGTTGTAGAAGGTAAGGATGTATCTGAAGAGCCAGTTCCTCAGACTGATGAGCAGGTGCCCAGTACGAGTGCTGGGGTAAAGGAGGGGGTTTTTGTGGAGCTAGGCTCCCAGGTGGTGGAGGAGGTGCCCAGTACGAGTAACGGGGTACTGGAGGGGGTTCATGCGGAGCTAGACTCCCAGGGAGTGGAGGAGATGCCCACTACGAGTAATGAGGTACAGGAGGGTTTTCATGTGGAGCTAGGCTCGCAGGTAGTGGAGGAGATGCCCACTATGAGTGCTGGGGTTCATGTGGAGCTAGGCTCCCAGGTAGTGGAGGAGATGCCTGGTATGAGAGATGAGGTGCAAGTGGGGAGTGTTGAAAGGGATGTGGTAGAGGGGAGTCAGTTGTCTGTGGTCTCAGCTGAGGATCAGGAGAAGGATATGGATATCTCTTTTGATATGATATCAGCTGGTGAGGACTCAGTTTATGATCTAGAGGAGGTAAATTAGTTTCTGGATCAGACTTTTGGGAAATCTGTCAAATTGGCAGATTATTTTGATGTTGATAAGTTTGTGAGGTCAGCTGTGATGTTACAGAAGACGGTAGGGTTAGACCAGCTGAGTGAGAAGAAGCGGTTTCGCTTGAGGAAATGTGTTACTGCTGTTGCATTAGCAAAATGTGGTGGGAAACGTAGTCAGGTTAAAGAGAAGATTAAAATAATGATGATGATCATGCTTCATAGGGTGTTTTTTTTCTCATTGGTTTCTCTGTGGTTTCTTCTGCTTTTCTTTTCTCTTTTCTATATGGAGGTACCAAGGGTAGGTTCTCTCAATATTAATGTGGGAAGGGACAGGAATAAGAGGGCTTGCGTATTAGAAGTAATAAAACAGAAAAGGCTGATGAGGAAAATTAGGAAAATTAGGTTGACCAGGGTTTATGTGGTGGGAGTGGCAGCATGTACTCAGTCATGGTACTAATTTCAGTGCTGGAGTGGCAATCTTGTTTTCCTCAGGCTTAGGGGTGACTGTGGTATCTACAACAGAGATTGTCAAGGGTCGGGTTTTATTGGTTGAGTTTGAGCTTTCTGATGTGTGGAGAGTAAGGAATGCAAAAGTTAGGCAGTACACATGGCTAAAAATTAATGAAGGTCGTGTCAGTGCAGCAAGGTTAGACAGGTTAGACAGGTTCCACGGTTACCAGGGGGGCTTCAGATGGGGTCCGCTCCACGGTTACAAGGGGGGCTTCAGATGGGGTCCGCTCCACGGTTACCAGGGGGGCTTCAGATGGGGTCCGCTCCACGGTTACAAGGGGGGCTTCAGATGGGGTCCGCTCCACGGTTACAAGGGGGGCTTCAGATGGGGTCCACTCCATGGTTACCAGGGGGGCTTCAGATGGGGTCCGCTCCACGGTTACAAGGGGGGCTTCAGATGGGGTCCGCTCCATGGTTACCAGGGGGGCTTCAGATGGGGTCCGCTCCACGGTTACCAGGGGGGCTTCAGATGGGGTCCGCTCCACGGTTACCAGGGGGGCTTCAGATGGGGTCCGCTCCACGGTTACAAGGGGGGCTTCAGATGGGGTCCGCTCCACGGTTACTAGGGGGGCTTCAGATGGGGTCCGCTCCATGGTTACCAGGGGGGCTTCAGACGGGGTCCGCTCCACGGTTACCAGGGGGGCTTCAGATGGGGTCCGCTCCACGGTTACAAGGGGGGCTTCAGATGTTTCTGAAGGTTCCTGGTAGCTAATAATCTTGCTGCCTCTGCCCTGTGGCACAGACTAATGATTTTGCAGCTACTAAAGGGTCTGACACAAGAGCTTCAGAGGACCCTTGTCAATTTCTTCTGGTCTGGACAACACTGGATTAAAGCTGCAGCCCTGTAACTGCCACTGCACGAGGGTGGGCAAGGCCTGGTGGACATTTCCTCTAGAATCATGGCTTTCTGTCTCCAAGCAGCCCAGAGATTGTTGTATAGAGACGGTTCTAGCTGGGTTGAAACAGCCTACATATTGATGAGGAGAGCGGGCTGTTTGGGCTTAGACAAGCACCTTTTCTTCTTAAAGCTGGAGGGGGTGATTTGCCTGGCCTGACTCCATTTTATGTCTGTTATGCAGGCTTGGAGAGTCCTTGTCAAGTCCCGTAAGGCCTGCACGCCACCAGGGATGTGGCTTTTTGAAGAGCCTCTTTTTCACAACACTGCCATCCAGTCCCGTGTTCTGGGTTCAGCTAGCCTACGTTCATGCCTGTTAGGCGTGGGGTGTACCAAGCTGGGTCATCTGATGCGGAGCAGGAGCAGATCGTTGGAGGAGCTGGGAGAAAGAGCGGGGATCCAATCATCTCGCCTACTGAGGAAGGTCGTCGCTGAGATCTGCGACTCCTTACCAGTGCTTCATCTGCAGTATGTGACTGACACTTCCAATTCTGATCGGTGGAAGGAGGGTCTGGATTATGTGTTCCCTGCACTGATTGTTAGTGCTGCGATGGGGGCTTTTGAGGAGGACGTGGGGATGCTGCTTTCCTTCCATACCCCGGAGCTGGGGGAGTTCAAGGAGGTGGGAAAGAAGGCCATGTACAGAACATGTGTAAAGGTGTCCCATGCCTCTTCCCTGGAAGGGGTAAAATCGACGAGGTGGGCGGGTGTGCTTGGTCCAGGTGCCTCTCCAAAAGGCTGTTGGCGATCATTATACAAACTGCCTATTGATAAGAGGACAGCTGACCTCCAATGGAGGATAATACATGGAGCTATAGCCACCAACATGCATCTGGTACACCTGGACCCTACTGTTGGGGAGGGGTGTCCAATATGCATCTGATACACCTGGATCCTCCTGTTGGGGGGGTGGGGTCCAATATGCATCTGGTACCCCTAGATCCTCCTGTTGGGGGGGGGGGGGGGGGGGGGGTCCAATATGCATCTGGTACCCCTGGATCCTCCTGTTGGGGAGGGGTGTCCATTCTGCATCTGGTACACCTGGATCCTCCTGTTGGGAGGGGTGTCCATTCTGTGCTGAGTCTGAATCTCTGGCACATCTGTTTTTACTGTGTCCCAGGTTGGTCGGGATGATTGAACTGATCACTGATTGGTTGTCAACGTTGGGAGAGGTTTTCTCTTCCCAACTGTATATATTTGGGCCAAAGTACAGGTTCAGTCAAAAGGGTGTAGTTGTGTTGCTTAATTTTGTGTTAGGGGCAGCAAAATTAGCGATAAGGAAGACCCGAAAGAACAGTATTCGGGGACAGGGGTCTGTGGATGTGGTGGGAATTCTGGAGGGAATGATGGCAGCGAGACTAAGGGTTGAGTTTGCCTATTATAAACTTGTCAGCAATATTGATCTGCTTTTGAGTATATGGGGTATTCAGAGGCTGTTGTGTTTAGTTACTGTGGAGGAGGAATTGGAGTTGTGTTTTTAATTGATGTGTAAGTGTGGTTTTGTATGAGTATTTATTGTGTGGTGGGACCCCAGACCCAATAAAGATGATTTAAAACTCAAACTCTCTCTCTCTGTCTCTCTCTCTCTCTCTCTCTCTTTCTCTCTCTCTCTCTCTCTCTCTCTCTCTCTCTCTCTCTCTCTCTCTCTCTCTCTCTCTCTCTCTCTCTCTCTCTCTCTCTCTCTCTCTCTCTCTCTCTCTCTCTCTCAATTCAATTCAATTCAATTCAAGGGCTTTATTTGCATGGGAAACATGTGTTAACATTGCCAAAGCAAGTGAGGTAGATAATATATGAAGTGAATCTCTCTCTCTCTCTCTTTCTCTCTGTCTCTCTCTCTGTCTCTCTCTCTGTCTCTCTCTCTGTCTCCCTCTCTCTCTGTCTCTCTCTCTCTCTCTCTCTCTCTCTCTCTCTCTCTCTCTCTGCATGCTGGGAGTGTTTGGTGCATGCTGGGAATTGTTTGAGTGAAGGAGTGCGTGTGTTGTGGAGAGTTAGATATTCACAACTTTCTTTCGGTTTTCTATTTCTTGGTGGCATTTTTTTCGTCTCTCAATTTGTCTCACAGTCTCTCTTTTATGTTCTATGTCTTTTTCAGTGTCCTCTTCCTGTTGTTTCCCTCCCTCCCTCCCTCCCTCCCTCCCTCCTGCTGTAATCTGGGTGACATTTCCTCAGTCACGCCTGTCACACAGAGGGGACCCGGACACCCCAGCAGCAGGGGTCTCATTAATGTGCGTGTGTGTGTTTTATTTGTTTGTTTGTGTGTGTGTGTGTGTTTGACACCAAAAAAAGAGTGTGTGTGTGTGTGTCGAAGAGCAAGAGTGTGTGTGCATATTGAGATCTCATTAATGCACAACCCTTCACAGAGCAGAACTCCACACTCCGCATCAATGCGAAGATGGTGTGTGTGTGTGTGTGCGTGTGTGTGTGCGTGTGTGTGCGTGTGCGGGTGCGTGTGTGTGTGTGTGTGTGTGTGTGTATGACACAAATCTAATTACATGGCAGATTTAATCTCTAGCTCCTTTTTACAGAACAGGGCCTCAGGTCTGCCTTACAATGTAACCTTTTATCAACCCCATTCTATTCTTTCTCTCTCTCTCTCTCTTTCTCTCTCTCTTCTCTCTCAATTTTGTATTTCTCCTCTTTCAATCCAATACAAAGGGTCTGTATTGGCATGGGAAACGTGTTTACATTGCCAAAGCAAGTTAAATCTTATCTTTCTCTTCACCCCTTCCTTTTCCCTTCTCTATCTCCTCTGTTTCCCCTTCTATCTTCTCTCTCCTCTTTCTCCCCCTCTTTCTCCTCTCTCTCCTATCTCCCCTCTCTGCCACCTCTCTCCTCTATCTCCTCTGTCTCCCCTTCTATCTTCTCTCTCCTCTTTCCCCCCCTCTTTCTCCTCTCTCTCCTCTCTCCCCTCTCTTCCACCTCTCTCCTCTGTCTCCCCTTCTATCTTCTCTCTCCTCTTTTCTCCCCTTTTTCTCCTCTCTCTCCTCTCTCCCCTCTCTTCCACCTCTCTCCTCTGTCTCCCCTTCTATCTTCTCTCTCCTCTTTCCCCCCCTCTTTCTCCTCTCTCTCCTCTCTCCCCTCTCTTCCACCTCTCTCCTCTGTCTCCCCTTCTATCTTCTCTCTCCTCTTTTCTCCCCTTTTTCTCCTCTCTCTCCTCTCTCCCCTCTCTCCCACCTCTCTCTTCTCTCTCCTCTTTTCTCCCCTCTTTCTCCCCTTTTTTCTTCTCTCTCTCTCCCACCTCTCTCCTCTCTCTCCTCTCTCCTCATTTTTTCTCCCTCCCTCTCCTCTCTCTCCCTTCCATATGTGTGTCTATGAGTGTGTGTTTGTGCGTATATATGTGTGTGTTTGTGCTTGTTTAAAAAAAAACAATATTTTATTTAATATTTAACCTTTATTTAACTGGGCAAGTCAGTTAAGAACAAATTCTTATTTAGAATGTCGGTCTACACCGGCCAAACCCGGACGACGCCGTTCCAATTGTGTGCCGCCCAATGGGACTCCCGATCACGGCCGGTTGTGATACAGCCTGGAATCAAACCAGGATGGCTGTAGCGACGCCTCAAGAACTGAGATGCAGTGCCTTAGACCGCTGCGCCACTCGGGAGCCCTGTGTTTTTTGTACGTGTGTACCTGCAAGCGAGTCTGTTGAGTCTGTTGATGGATGTGCATTGCCAGGACAGACAGACAGACAGACAGACAGGCAGGCAGGCAGGCAGGCAGGCAGACAGACAGACAGACAGACAGACAGACAGACAGACAGTCCCTGAACAACACTCTAACCACTACCTGCTCTAACCACTACCTGCTAGGTATCTAGGTATCCCCCTTTCATTTCGTCTGGAACTGGGAGACACCTTAGGTATAATTAGACTCTCTTTCTGAGTTTTATATTTATATTTATCATTAGTTTGATTAATGCACCCAGGAGGAAGGAATTAGACAGAACAGAACACCTGTCCACGTTGCAGGTACGGACACACAGACGCACACAGGTCCACGAATGCACACGCCAAACACACACACACACACACACACACACACACACACACACACACACACACACACACACACACACACACACACACACACACACACACACAAAGTCAGGCTGAATAGCTTCTCCATGTGAACGGAGCGGGCCAGGCAAGGCAAACACACTGTCTGTTATAAGAATTGAACTGTCTGTTCGATCGTTCGTGTGTGTTTGTGTGTGTGTGTTTGTGTGTTTGTGTGTTTGCGTGTGTGTGTGTTTCTCTGTGAGTCAGAGTTAGCGCCCACACTATGTCCTTGTGTGTCTGCTTGCAGGAGAGTGTTTGTGTTAGATAGAGAGCTTTGAAGACTGTTTTCCCCGCCAGGCAGGCAGGTGTTCCAAGCTTATATAAGGAGTTGACTGCCACTGTTACTTCAGAGGTTAGAGATTCTCTCTTCATGGACTGGATCTCCGTCCCAAATGGCACCGTATTCCAACAAGATCTCATGGTTTTCCTTCCAAAAATTTAACGTCTATATTTTAATGCATTAGTGACAGGGATAAAACAGAAACAACTCTAAAGGCAGTTTAGTTTTCATTCCGAGTGGTTAAGGTTATGAGCTATGATTTGGGGACGGCTTAAAAACAAAATAATAATCAATATTCATATTATTCTGATGTCTTGCTGGAGCATCGGGAAAGGCCGCATCATAGTGGTCTAAGCATCATGATTGTTTTTCAAAAATGTTTGTGAGGAAGGTGTCATGATGTGGCTTCTTCCCTCTCTCCAACACCCAGGTTCTGTTATCCCAGGTCATAAATTCCTGGAGGAGGCTCTCTCCCCTCCTGGCCCGTGCAGAAAGAGAGACACATAGAGAGAACAAAGGATTTCACGTGGCCGAACTCCAAAAATGCCCACTTGTGAGAAGGTGGGAATGGTCCGTTGACACCTAATAATTTTAAGGGACGGGTATGACGAGTGTGTTTCATTTGGTGACCTCAGAGAGGACAGGAAACACACATAACTATATCTCTGAATGTGTACATTTCTCAATTATGGGGTTTGAATCTAATTCTTGTATAAAATGAATGAGTAAACATGAAACTATCTGTGAAATGATGTAATGTGATGTTAAACCTTTCATGTGAAATGACTGTATTCCTTTTAAGGTTTAACTAAGTCATTGGCCACGCCCCCGTGAGCACAGACATGATCTGACGCCATGGAACAGCCTTTTTTTACTGTTACGAATAAAACCCCCTCCCGAGGAAATCCTCTTCAGACCACAAAAACCTCAGTGTCCGCTAAGGTTGTAATGGATTGAATTCCTGACCGCTGGCTACACGGCTGGAAATGGTTCAACTCTGAGACTATCGACCCCTACAGAATAAGAACAAATCTTAGATACTAATTACTAGTCTGCAGCTGAAAATGATGTCAATCTGGGATGCGAAGACCGACAACCGCCGAAACATCTATTCTATGAGAACATTTCTGAATGGTACTCTGAAGTATCCATTTTAACCCAGGAAAGACTTGATCTTCAGAGAAGCAGAGAGAGAGACTTGGATGGACTCTCCAACAGAAGGACTGACGATTCCAACAGAGATCACGACGACACACTGGGCGTAAATATACAGTTGAAGTCGGAAGTTTACATACACCTTAGCCAAATACATTTAATCCGAGTAAAAATTCCCTGTCTTAGGTCAGTTAGGATCACCACTTTATTTTAAAATTGTGAAATGTCAGAATAATAGTAGAGAGAATTATTTATTTCAGCTTTTATTTCTTTCATCACATTCCCATTGGGTCAGAAGTTTGCATACACTCAATTAGTATTCGGTAGCGTTGCCTTTAAATTGTGGGTCAAACATTTCGGGTAGCCTTCCACAAGCTCCCACAATATGTTGGGTGAATTTTGGGCCATTCCTCCTGTCAGAGCTCGTGTAACTGAGTCAGGTTTGTAGGCCTCCTTGCTCGCACACGCTTTTTCAGTTCTGCCCACAAGTTTTCTATAAGATTGAGGTCAGGGCTTTGTGATGGCCACTCTAATACCTTGACTTTGTTGTCCTTAAGCCATTTTGCCACAACTTTGGAAGTATGCTTGGACTCATTGTTCATTTGGAAGACCCATTTGCGACCAAGCTTTAACTTCCTGACTGGTGTCTTGAGATGTTGCTTCAATATATCCACATAATTGTCCTACCTCATGATGCCATCTATTTTGTGAAGTGCACCAGTCCCTCCTGCAGCAAAGCACCCCCACAACATGATGCTACCACCCCCGTGCTTCACGGTTGGGATGATGTTCTCCGGCTTGCAAGCCTCCCCCTTTTTCCTCCAAACATAATGATGGTCATTATGGCCCAACAGTTCTATATTTATTTCATCAGACCAGAGGACATTTCTCCAAAAAAGCACGATCTTTGTCCCCATGTACAGTTGCAAACCATAGTCTGGCTTTTCTATGGCGGTTTTGGAGCAGTGGCTTCTTCCTTGCTTAGCAGCCTTTCAGGTTATGTCAATATAGGACTTGTTTTACTGTGGATATAGATACTTTTGAACCTGTTTCCTCCAACATCTTCAGAAGGTCCTTTGCTGTTGTTCTGGGATTGATTTGCACTTTTGCAGCAAAGTACGTTCATCTCTAGGAGACAGAACGCGTCTCCTTCCTGAGCAGTATGACTGCTGCGTGGTCCCATGGTGTTTATACTTTCGTACTATTGTTTGTACAGATGAACGTGGTACCTTCAGGCATTTGGAAAGTTCTCCCAAGGATGAACCAGACTTGTGGAGGTGTACAATTTTTTTCTGAGGTCTTTGCTGATTTCTTTTGATTTTCCCATGATGTCAAGCAAAGAGGCACTGAGTTTGAAGGTAGGCCTTGAAATACATCCACAGGTACACCTCCAATTGACTCAAATTATGTCAATTAGCCTATCAGAATCTTCTAAAGCCATGACATAATTTTCTGGAATTTTCCAAGCTGTTTAAAGGCACAGTTTACTGAATGTAAACTTCTGACCCACTGGAATTGTAAAAATAAATGTGTAAATTTTTAAATGTATTTTGGCTAAGATGTATGTAAACTTTCTACTTCAACTAGGGTGATGATACTGTATATATATATATATATATATATATATATATATATATATATATATATATATATATGTGTATGTTTTCCAGGCACCATCACATGAGCCTGAAGCCACAGACTCTGGCCAAACTCATGTATCTATAATGAATTCAATGCTGCTTAAGCGTAATAAGGCATTTTTTCATTTCATTTGTATTTAATTCTAAGTAAGTCACAGCCTAAAGTATAATTGTAATACCGTAATTGCGGAATCTTCGTCCCTACCAGCTGAGTGTCGCTCTCCCAAGTGCTTCACAATGTATTTCTTTGTATGCTATAGCCTTGAAATTATGAAATAATATTGCCTAAATAATTCACTTAAAGTGATGAGTGCTTCTTACATTCACCTTTTCATGTTTATTAAAAGCATTTTAATTCAAATCATATGGTTTGGTTTCAATACTTCAAAACCAAATGGTAGGTCCAGGTCGTCACAACAACCAGATTGGTTTTGGTTAAACTGTGTTTTTAATTAATTGAGCGAATTCGGTGTTGGAAAGGATGTGGAGCGAAGGGCAAGGAACTCTCCATGAGCGATGAGAGTGATTTCCGACTGCTCAACTCAGCTCGCATACTCTGGTGTGTGTGCGAGTGTGTGTGTGTGTGTGTGTGTGTGCCTGTGCGAGTGTGTGTGTGTGTGAATAATTAAGCTCCTCTGCAAAGTAGACCCTCTCTCAGTAATGAGGAGACGCTTGCGAGTACAAGGTCAGAACTTAATTCGTCATCGTTAGCCACTAAGTGCAGATGGTGAAAAGGTCCTCAATGGGACCCTTTTCCCTTTGTAGAGTACAACTCTATAGGCCCTGGTCAAAAGCAGTGCACTGATCTCCTACAGTACCAGCCCTCCCTGGTACTACATCTAGTCTAGTGCACTGAAAAGGGAAAAGGGTGCCATTTGGAATGCAAATGATATTATCAGGCATCAGTAGCTAACCTATTAATGACTAGATCTCCTACAGTACCAGCCCTCCCTGGTACTACATCTAGTCTCACAGTCAGTACCAGCCCTCCCTGTTACTACATCTAGTCTTATAGTCAGTACCAGCCCTCCCTGGTACTACATCTAGTCTCACAGTCAGTACCAGCCCTCCCTGTTACTACATCTAGTCTTATAGTCAGTACCAGCCCTCCCTGGTACTACATCTAGTCTTATAGTCAGTACCAGCCCTCCCTGTTACTACATCTAGTCTTATAGTCAGTACCAGCCCTCCCTGGTACTACATCTAGTCTTATAGTCAGTACCAGCCCTCCCTGGTACTACATCTAGTCTCATAGTCAGTACCAGCCCTCCCTGGTACTACATCTAGTCTCACAGTCAGTACCAGCCCTCCCTGGTACTACATCTAGTCTTATAGTCAGTACCAGCCCTCCTTGGTACTACATCTAGTCTTATAGTCAGTACCAGCCCTCCCTGGTACTACATCTAGTCTTATAGTCAGTACCAGCCCTCCCTGGTACTACATCTAGTCTTATAGTCAGTACCAGCCCTCCCTGGTACTACATCTTATAGTCAGTACCAGCCCTCCCTGGTACTACATCTTATAGTCAGTACCAGCCCTCCCTGGTACTACATCTAGTCTTATAGTCAGTACCAGCCCTCCCTGGTACTACATCTTATAGTCAGTACCAGCCCTCCCTGGTACTACATCTTATAGTCAGTACCAGCCCTCCTTGGTACTACATCTAGTCTTATAGTCAGTACCAGCCCTCCCTGGTACTACATCTTATAGTCAGTACCAGCCCTCCCTGGTACTACATCTAGTCTCATAGTCAGTACCAGCCCTCCCTGGTACTACATCTAGTCTCATAGTCAGTACCAGCCAGTAGGTGTTGATATGGAGGACAGGGTGATGTCCTATAGGTGTTGATATGGAGGACAGGGTGATGTCCTATAGGTGTTGATATGGAGGAGAGGACAGGGTGATGTCCTATAGGTGTTGATATGGAGGACAGGGTGGTGTCCTATAGGTGTTGATATGGAGGACAGGGTGATGTCCTATAGGTGTTGATATGGAGGACAGGGTGATGTCCTATAGGTGTTGATATGGAGGACAGGGTGATGTCCTATAGGTGTTGATATGGAGGACAGGGTGATGTCCTATAGGTGTTGATATGGAGGACAGGGTGATGTCCTATAGGTGTTGATATGCTGGAGAGGACAGGGTGATGTCCTATAGGTGTTGATATGGAGGACAGGGTGATGTCCTATAGGTGTTGATATGGAGGACAGGTTGATGTCCTATAGGTGTTGATATGCTGGAGAGGACAGGGTGATGTCCTATAGGTGTTGATATGGAGGACAGGGTGATGTCCTATAGGTGTTGATATGGAGGACAGGGTGATGTCCTATAAGTATTGATATGGAGGACAGGGTGATGTCCTATAGGTGTTGATATGGAGGACAGGGTGATGTCCTATAGGTGTTGATATGGAGGAGAGTACAGGGTGATGTCCTATAGATGTTGATATGGAGGAGAGGACAGGGTGATGTCCTATAGGTGTTGATATGGAGGACAGGGTGATGTCCTATAGGTGTTGATATGGAGGACAGGGTGATGTCCTATAGGTGTAGATATGGAGGACAGGGTGATGTCCTATAGGTGTTGATATGGAGGACAGGGTGATGTCCTAGAGGTGTTGATATGGAGGACAGGGTGATGTCCTATAGGTGTTGATATGGAGGAGAGGACAGGGTGATGTCCTATAGGTGTTGATATGGAGGACAGGGTGATGTCCTATAGGTGTTGATATGGAGGACAGGGTGATGTCCTAGAGGTGTTGATATGGAGGAGAGGACAGGGTGATGTCCTATAGGTGTTGATATGGAGGAGAGGACAGGGTGATGTCCTATAGGTGTTGATATGGAGGACAGGAAGATGTCCTATAGGTGTTGATATGGAGGACAGGGTGATGTCCTATAGGTGTAGATATGGAGGACTGGGTGATGTCCTATAGGTGTTGATATGGAGGACAGGGTGATGTCCTATAGGTGTTGATATGCTGGAGAGGACAGGGTGATGACCTCAATGGACACTGCATCAAAAATCAATTTTGAAATGTAGAGTTTTCATGGTTGCCATGTTGACAGCTGAAAGTCCAAGACAATGTTATTCTGGATATAAGTTATAATGGAATGCTTGCTGCTGAAGGACAGTGTAATGAGGACAGTATGGCTCCTACTGAAGGACAGTTTAAGGAGGACAGTATGGCTCCTACTGAAGAACAGTTTAATGAGGACAGTATGGCTCCTACTGAAGGACAGTTTAATGAGGACAGTAAGACTCCTACTGAAGGACAGTTTAATGAGGACAGTATGGCTCCTACTGAAGAACAGTTTAATGAGGACAGTAAGACTCCTACTGAAGCACAGTTTAATGAGGACAGTATGGATCCTACTGAAGGACAGTTTAATGAGGACAGTATGGCTCCTACTGAAGGACAGTTTAATGAGGACAGTATGGCTCCTACTGAAGGACAGTTTAATGAGGACATTATGGCTCCTACTGAAGGACAGTTTAATGAGGACAGTATGGCTCCTACTGAAGGACAGTTTAATGAGGACAGTAAGACTCCTACTGAAGGACAGTTGAATGAGGACAGTATGGCTCCTACTGAAGAACAGTTTAATGAGGACAGTAAGACTCCTACTGAAGCACAGTTTAATGAGGACAGTATGGCTCCTACTGAAGGACAGTTTAATGAGGACAGTATGGCTCCTACTGAAGGACAGTTTAATGAGGACAGTAAGACTCCTACTGAAGGACAGTTTAATGAGGACATTATGGCTCCTACTGAAGGACAGTTTAATGAGGACAGTAAGACTCCTACTGAAGGACAGTTTAATGAGGACAGTATGGCTCCTACTGAAGAACAGTTTAATGAGGACAGTATGTCTCCTACTGAAGGACAGTTTAATGAGGACAGTATGGCTCCTACTGAAGGACAGTTTAATGAGGACAGTATGGCTCCTACTGAAGGACAGTTTAATGAGGACATTATGACTCCTACTGAAAGACAGTTTAATGAGGACAGTATGGCTCCTACTGAAGGACAGTTTAATGAGGACAGTAAGACTCCTACTGAAGGACAGTTTAATGAGGACAGTATGGCTCCTACTGAAGGACAGTTTAATGAGGACAGTATGGCTCCTACTGAAGGACAGTTTAATGAGGACAGTATGGCTCCTACTGAAGGACAGTTTAATGAGGACAGTAAGACTCCTACTGAAGGACAGTTGAATGAGGACAGTATGGCTCCTACTGAAGAACAGTTTAATGAGGACAGTAAGACTCCTACTGAAGCACAGTTTAATGAGGACAGTATGGCTCCTACTGAAGGACAGTTTAATGAGGACAGTATGGCTCCTACTGAAGGACAGTTTAATGAGGACAGTAAGACTCCTACTGAAGGACAGTTTAATGAGGACATTATGGCTCCTACTGAAGGACAGTTTAATGAGGACAGTAAGACTCCTACTGAAGGACAGTTTAATGAGGACAGTATGGCTCCTACTGAAGAAC
This sequence comes from Oncorhynchus mykiss, assembly GCF_013265735.2. Classification (NCBI taxonomy): domain Eukaryota; kingdom Metazoa; phylum Chordata; class Actinopteri; order Salmoniformes; family Salmonidae; genus Oncorhynchus; species Oncorhynchus mykiss. The sequence goes on along the minus strand of NC_050572.1, from coordinate 7,454,922 downwards.
AGTTTAATGAGGACAGTATGTCTCCTACTGAAGGACAGTTTAATGAGGACAGTATGGCTCCTACTGAAGGACAGTTTAATGAGGACAGTATGGCTCCTACTGAAGGACAGTTTAATGAGGACATTATGACTCCTACTGAAAGACAGTTTAATGAGGACAGTATGGCTCCTACTGAAGGACAGTTTAATGAGGACAGTAAGACTCCTACTGAAGGACAGTTTAATGAGGACAGTATGGCTCCTACTGAAGGACAGTTTAATGAGGACAGTAAGACTCCTACTGAAGCACAGTTTAATGAGAACAGTATGGCTCCTACTGAAGGACAGTTTAATGAGGACAGTAAGACTCCTACTGAAGCACAGTTTAATGAGAACAGTATGGATCCTACTGAAGCACAGTTTAATGAGAACAGTATTGCTCCTACTGAAGGACAGTTTAATGAGGACAGTATGGCTCCTACTGAAGGACAGTTTAATGAGGACAGTATGGCTCCTACTGAAGGACAGTTTCATGAGGACAGTATGGCTCCTACTGAAGGACAGTTTAATGAGGACAGTATGGCTCCTACTGAAGGACAGTTTAATGAGGACAGTATGGCTCCTACTGAAGGACAGTTTAATGAGGACAGTATGGCTCCTACTGAAGGACAGTTTAAATGAGTATGGCTCCTACTGAAGGACAGTTTAATGAGGACAGTATGGCTCCTACTGAAGGACAGTTTAATGAGGACAGTATGGCTCCTACTGAAGGACAGTTTAATGAGGACAGTATGGCTCCTACTGAAGGACAGTTTAATGAGGACAGTATGGCTCCTACTGAAGGACAGTTTAATGAGGACAGTAAGACTCCTACTGAAGGACAGTTTAATGAGGACAGTATGGCTCCTACTGAAGGACAGTTTAATGAGGACAGTATGGCTCCTACTGAAGGACAGTTTAATGAGGACAGTATGGCTCCTACTGAAGGACAGTTTAATGAGGACAGTATGACTCCTACTGAAGGACAGTTTAATGAGGACAGTATGGCTCCTACTGAAGGACAGTTTAATGAGGACAGTATGACTCCTACTGAAGGACAGTTTAATGAGGACAGTATGGCTCCTACTGAAGGACAGTTTAATGAGGACAGTATGACTCCTACTGAAGGACAGTTTAATGAGGACAGTATGGCTCCTACTGAAGGACAGTTTAATGAGGACAGTATGGCTCCTACTGAAGGACAGTTTAATGAGGACAGTAAGACTCCTACTGAAGGACAGTTTAATGAGGACAGTATGACTCCTACTGAAGGACAGTTTAATGAGGACAGTATGACTCCTACTGAAGGACAGTTTAATGAGGACAGTATGGCTCCTACTGAAGGACAGTTTAATGAGGACAGTATGGCTCCTACTGAAGGACAGTTTAATGAGGACAGTATGGCTCCTACTGAAGGACAGTTTAATGAGGACAGTATGGCTCCTACTCCTAGGACAGTTTAATGAGGACAGTAAGGTTCCTACTGAAGGACAGTTTAATGAGGACAGTAAGGTTCCTCCTAACCCTAATGTATATTCCTCCCAATGCCACACTTTTTTGTTGTTTTTTGTTTTTTTTTGTTTTGAATTTTACCCCTTTTTCTCACCAATTTCGTGGTATCCAATTGTTGTAGTAGCTACTATCTTGTCTCATCGCTACAACTCCCGTACGGGCTCGGGAGAGACGAAGGTTGAATGTCATGCGTCCTCCGATACACAACCCAAACAAGCCGCACTGCTTCTTAACACACCAGCCGCACCAATGTGTCGGAGGAAACACTGTGCACCTGGCCACCTTGGTTAGCGCACACTGCGCCCAGCCCGCCACAGGAGTCGCTGGTGCGCGATGAGACAAGGACACCCCTACCGACCAAGCTCTCCCTAACCCGGGCGACGCTAGGCCAATTGTGCGTCGCCCCACGGACCTCCCGGTCGCGGCCGGTTACGACAGAGCCTGGGCGCGAACCCAGGGACTCTGATGGCACAGCTGGCACTGCAGTACAGCGCCCTTAACCACTGCGCCACCCGGGAGGCCCAATGCCACACTTTCAACCTTCAATTCCATAATGGTTTTGCTTTGTATTTCCTACTGGCCTTTCCTACCAGTCCGCCGTTGAACACGAGTCTCTTCTGATTGGTCTGATTGTTACCGTAGTCTAAAAGCAGGAGCATTGGCCTCTATCTGCGCTGGTGTTTACTCCTTCTGTCGACTAATGGCTACACAGACTGCACCCTATGGTCAATATAGTTCTGTATTTCCTATATTGACCTAACTTACCAATCCTCTCACTACTGAACTTGTCTCTTCAAGTTTCTCTCATTCGTACAAAAGCTTCAGGATAGTAATTACTACGGGTATATACTGAAACTCCCCCTAAGGCGTCTGTAGGAATGTGTTGCTTGTCTCTTTTGGGGTCTGCAGGAATGTGTTGCTTATCTAGGATGGTGTCTGTAGGAATGTGTTGCTTGTCTCTTTTGGGGTCTGTAGGAATGTGTTGCTTATCTAGGATGGTGTCTGTAGGAATGTGTTGCTTGTCTCTTTTGGGGTCTGTAGGAATGTGTTGCTTATCTAGGATGGTGTCTGTAGGAATGTGTTGCCTTGGAAAACCAGGTCTCTCATTCTCTCAAGCAATTAGTTGTCCCCACAGGAGCCAGACTGTTATGTGTTTAACAAATGTCTATCCTCAGTGGCTGTTAGTGTCGTCTCAGTACCCTGGTGATTGCAGCTAATGAAGACAATAAGTCCAGGCTAACAGGAGTCATTTGCGGCTATCATAATGCAGTGGATGATACAGAGGCTGCAGACTTCATCTCTGGGGTCTAGACAAATAAACAAGGTAACATTTGAAGAGTGTTGTTTTCTATCTCTCTTTGGTGCAAATGTGCCTGGTTTTTGGTTTGAAGCCTGACAATGAAAGACAACAGTTATAGATCGTAAAAAAGAGAGAGAAAGTGAAAGAGAGAGAAGAGAGTGAGAGAGACAAAGTGAAAGAGAGAGAGAGAAGAGAGTGAGAGAGAAAGTCGAAGAGTGAGAGAGAGAAAGTGACAGAGAAAGAAGAAGAGAGTGAGAGAGAGAACGTGAAAGAGAGAGATGAAGAGAATGAGAGAGAGAAAGTGACAGAAAGAAGAGAGTGAGAGAGAGAAAGTGAAATAGAGAGAAGAGAGTGAGAGAGAGAAAGTGAAAGAGAGAGATGAAGAGAGTGAGAGAGAGAAAGTGAAAGAGAGAGAAGAGTGAGAGAGAGAAAGTAAAATAGAGAAAAGAAGAGAGTGAGAGAGAAGTGAAAGAGAGAGGAGTGAGAGAGAGAAAGTGAAAGAGAGAGAAGAGTGAGAGAGAGAAAGTGAAAGAGAGAGAAGAAGAGAGTGAGAGAGAAAGTGAAAGAGAGAGAAGAGAAGAGATGAGAAAGAGAAGAAGTTTGATTGTCAAGCCAGGTCACTCGCGATACTATTCAGTATTTGACGTCCATTCATGTCTGAAGACATCGGGAGATGATGTGGAAACCGGCCACCAGGGGGCAACAGTGAGCACTGTTACCATTTTCGTTTTTGCTAGAACGTTGTGGACGGGGATGGCCGGATGGGCCGTAGCATCTGACCTTAAACACTTTGGAAGTGGACGTTTGGAACAATTTGACGTGTGAGAAACATGGATGAACGTATAAGTGTGACTTGAGACTGAGAGAGCTGGTAGTAATTTTCAGTGTTCCAGAAAGTTATCCTCTCTAATTAGTGTTGCTAGGTGTTGCTAGGTACTATAATATAACAGGATATACTATGTATAAAGGATGAAAGATGAGACAGACAGAGAAATTATTAGCTTTCTTAAACATTGTTAACGCATAAAGCAGGCCTTTGATAATGGATAGGGGTGTTTTTAATGGCGTAGATCAAAATACATCACATCCTCAGTGTTTAACCTGACTGTATTAAATACATCACATCCTCAGTGTTTAACCTGACTGTATTAAATACATCACATCCTCAGTGTTTAACCTGACTGTATTAAATACATCACATCCTCAGTGTTTAACCTGACTGTATTAAATACATCACATCCTCAGTGTTTAACCTGACTGTATTAAATACATCACATCCCCAGTGGTCCACTGTTTAACCTGACTGTATAAATACATCACATCCCCAGTGGTCCACTGTTTAACCTGACTGTATTAAATACATCACATCCTCAGTGTTTAACCTGACTGTATTAAAAACATCACATCCTCAGTGTTTAACCTGACTGTATTAAATACATCACATCCTCAGTGTTTAACCTGACTGTATTAAATACATCACATCCTCAGTGTTTAACCTGACTGTATTAAATACATCACATCCTCAGTGTTTAACCTGACTGTATTAAATACATCACATCCTCAGTGTTTAACCTGACTGTATTAAATACATCACATCCTCAGTGTTTAACCTGACTGTATTAAATACATCACATCCTCAGTGTTTAACCTGACTGTATTAAATACATCACATCCTCAGTGTTTAACCTGACTGTATTAAATACATCACATCCTCAGTGTTTAACCTGACTGTATTAAATACATCACATCCTCAGTGTTTAACCTGACTGTATTAAATACATCACATCCTCAGTGTTTAACCTGACTGTATTAAATACATCACATCCTCAGTGTTTAACCTGACTGTATTAAATACATCACATCCTCAGTGTTTAACCTGACTGTATTAAATACATCACATCCTCAGTGTTTAACCTGACTGTATTAAATACATCACATCCTCAGTGTTTAACCTGACTGTATTAAATACATCACATCCTCAGTGTTTAACCTGACTGTATTAAATACATCACATCCTCAGTGTTTAACCTGACTGTATTAAATACATCACATCCCCACTGTTTAACCTGACTGTATTAAATACATCACATCCCCAGTGTTTAACCTGACTATATTAAATACATCACATCCTCAGTGTTTAACCTGACTGTATTAAATACATCACATCCTCAGTGTTTAACCTGACTGTATTAAATACATCACATCCCCACTGTTTAACCTGACTGTATTAAATACATCACATCCTCAGTGTTTAACCTGACTCTATTAAATACATCACATCCTCAGTGTTTAACCTGACTGTATTAAATACATCACATCCTCAGTGTTTAACCTGACTGTATTAAATACATCACATCCTCAGTGTTTAACCTGACTGTATTAAATACATCACATCCCCACTGTTTAACCTGACTGTATTAAATACATCACATCCCCAGTGTTTAACCTGACTATATTAAATACATCACATCCTCAGTGTTTAACCTGACTGTATTAAATACATCACATCCTCAGTGTTTAACCTGACTGTATTAAATACATCACATCCCCACTGTTTAACCTGACTGTATTAAATACATCACATCCCCAGTGGTCCACTGTTTAACCTGACTGTATAAATACATCACATCCCCAGTGGTCCACTGTTTAACCTGACTGTATTAAATACATCACATCCTCAGTGTTTAACCTGACTGTATTAAAAACATCACATCCTCAGTGTTTAACCTGACTGTATTAAATACATCACATCCTCAGTGTTTAACCTGACTGTATTAAATACATCACATCCTCAGTGTTTAACCTGACTGTATTAAATACATCACATCCTCAGTGTTTAACCTGACTGTATTAAATACATCACATCCTCAGTGTTTAACCTGACTGTATTAAATACATCACATCCTCAGTGTTTAACCTGACTGTATTAAATACATCACATCCTCAGTGTTTAACCTGACTGTATTAAATACATCACATCCTCAGTGTTTAACCTGACTGTATTAAATACATCACATCCTCAGTGTTTAACCTGACTGTATTAAATACATCACATCCTCAGTGTTTAACCTGACTGTATTAAATACATCACATCCTCAGTGTTTAACCTGACTGTATTAAATACATCACATCCTCAGTGTTTAACCTGACTGTATTAAATACATCACATCCTCAGTGTTTAACCTGACTGTATTAAATACATCACATCCTCAGTGTTTAACCTGACTGTATTAAATACATCACATCCTCAGTGTTTAACCTGACTGTATTAAATACATCACATCCTCAGTGTTTAACCTGACTGTATTAAATACATCACATCCTCAGTGTTTAACCTGACTGTATTAAATACATCACATCCCCACTGTTTAACCTGACTGTATTAAATACATCACATCCCCAGTGTTTAACCTGACTATATTAAATACATCACATCCTCAGTGTTTAACCTGACTGTATTAAATACATCACATCCTCAGTGTTTAACCTGACTGTATTAAATACATCACATCCCCACTGTTTAACCTGACTGTATTAAATACATCACATCCTCAGTGTTTAACCTGACTCTATTAAATACATCACATCCTCAGTGTTTAACCTGACTGTATTAAATACATCACATCCTCAGTGTTTAACCTGACTGTATTAAATACATCACATCCTCAGTGTTTAACCTGACTGTATTAAATACATCACATCCCCACTGTTTAACCTGACTGTATTAAATACATCACATCCCCAGTGTTTAACCTGACTATATTAAATACATCACATCCTCAGTGTTTAACCTGACTGTATTAAATACATCACATCCTCAGTGTTTAACCTGACTGTATTAAATACATCACATCCCCACTGTTTAACCTGACTGTATTAAATACATCACATCCTCAGTGTTTAACCTGACTCTATTAAATACATCACATCCTCAGTGTTTAACCTGACTGTATTAAATACATCACATCCTCAGTGTTTAACCTGACTGTATTAAATACATCACATCCTCAGTGTTTAACCTGACTGTATTAAATACATCACATCCCCACTGTTTAACCTGACTGTATTAAATACATCACATCCCCAGTGTTTAACCTGACTATATTAAATACATCACATCCTCAGTGTTTAACCTGACTGTATTAAATACATCACATCCTCAGTGTTTAACCTGACTGTATTAAATACATCACATCCCCACTGTTTAACCTGACTGTATTAAATACATCACATCCTCAGTGTTTAACCTGACTCTATTAAATACATCACATCCTCAGTGTTTAACCTGACTGTATTAAATACATCACATCCTCAGTGTTTAACCTGACTGTATTAAATACATCACATCCTCAGTGTTTAACCTGACTGTATTAAATACATCACATCCTCAGTGTTTAACCTGACTGTATTAAATACATCACATCCCCACTGTTTAACCTGACTGTATTAAATACATCACATCCCCAGTGTTTAACCTGACTATATTAAATACATCACATCCTCAGTGTTTAACCTGACTGTATTAAATACATCACATCCTCAGTGTTTAACCTGACTGTATTAAATACATCACATCCCCACTGTTTAACCTGACTGTATTAAATACATCACATCCTCAGTGTTTAACCTGACTCTATTAAATACATCACATCCTCAGTGTTTAACCTGACTGTATTAAAAACATCACATCCTCAGTGTTTAACCTGACTGTATTGAATACATCACATCCTCAGTGTTTAACCTGACTGTATTAAATACATCACATCCTCAGTGTTTAACCTGACTGTATTAAATACATCACATCCTCAGTGTTTAACCTGACTGTATTAAATACATCACACCCCCAGTGTTTAACCTGACTGTATTAAATACATCACATCCTCAGTGTTTAACCTGACTGTATTAAATACATCACATCCTCAGTGTTTAACCTGACTGTATTAAATACATCACATCCTTAGTGTTTAACCTGACTGTATTAAAAACATCACATCCCCAGTGTTTAACCTGACTGTATTAAGTACATCACATCCTCAGTGTTTAACCTGACTGTATTAAATACATCACATCCTCAGTGTTTAACCTGATTGTATTAAATACATCACATCCTCAGTGTTTAACCTGACTGTATTAAAAACATCACATCCTCAGTGTTTAACCTGACTGTATTAAATACATCACATCCTCAGTGTTTAACCTGACTGTATTAAATACACCACATCCTCAGTGTTTAACCTGACTGTATTAAATACATCACATCCTCAGTGTTTAACCTGACTGTATTAAATACATCACATCCTCAGTGTTTAACCTGACTGTATTAAATACATCACATCCCCACTGTTTAACCTGACTGTATTAAATACATCACATCCTCAGTGTTTAACCTGACTGTATTAAATACATCACATCCCCAGTGTTTAACCTGACTGTATTAAATACATCACATCCCCAGTGTTTAACCTGACTGTATTAAATACATCACATCCCCACTGTTTAACCTGACTGTATTATATACATCACATCCTCAGTGTTTAACCTGACTGTATTAAATACATCACATCCTCAGTGTTTAACCTGACTGTATTAAATACATCACATCCCCAGTGTTTAACCTGACTGTATTAAATACATCACATCCCTAGTGTTTAACCTGACTGTATTAAAAACATCACATCCCCACTGTTTAACCTGACTGTATTAAATACATCACATCCCCAGTGTTTGACCTGACTGTATTAAATACATCACATCCTCAGTGTTTAACCTGACTGTATTAAATACATCACATCCTCAGTGTTTAACCTGACTGTATTAAATACATCACATCCTCAGTGTTTAACCTGACTGTATTAAATACATCACATCCTCAGTGTTTAACCTGACTGTATTAAAAACATCACATCCTCAGTGTTTAACCTGACTGTATTAAATACATCACATCCTCAGTGTTTAACCTGACTGTATTAAATACATCACATCCTCAGTGTTTAACCTGACTGTATTAAAAACATCACATCCTCAGTGTTTAACCTGACTGTATTAAAAACATCACATCCTCAGTGTTTAACCTGACTGTATTAAAAACATCACATCCTCAGTGTTTAACCTGACGGTATTAAATACATCACATCCTCAGTGTTTAACCTGACTGTATTAAATACATCACATCCTCAGTGTTTAACCTGACTGTATTAAATACATCACATCCTCACTGTTTAACCTGACTGTATTAAATACATCACATCCCCAGTGTTTAACCTGACTGTATTAAATACATCACATCCTCAGTGTTTAACCTGACTGTATTAAATACATCACATCCTCAGTGTTTAACCTGACTGTATTAAATACATCACATCCTCAGTGTTTAACCTGACTGTGTTGTGTTTTAACACAGTGAAAGTAGAGGCCTCGGGCTTCATCCCTGCAGAGAGACAAGTAAATATCAGACTTCTGTGTATGTGTATGTGTGTGTGTGTGTGTGTGTGTGTGTGTGTGTGTGTGTGTGTGTGTGTGTGTGTGTGTGTGTGTGTGTGTGTGTCAGTGTGTGTGTGTGTGTGTCCCTGCAGCTAAATGGTCCAGTTGGGACATTTTAAAGAGAAATTATGAACAAGAAAACATTATGCTTCTGAAAAAAAACATCTGAGCTGACAAAAAAACAAACAAAAAAAAACGTTAAATTGTCACGAGGAAAATAGTCCCGATAATGAAAGGAATAATCAGGAACAGATCTCTGCAACACGTAGCGACACAATGTGGTAGCAGAACAACATGACAACAACACATAGCGACACAACATGGTAGCAGAACAACATGACAACAACACATAGCGACACAACATGGTAGCAGAACAACATGACAACAACACATAGCGACACAACATGGTAGCAGAACAACATGACAACAACACATAGCGACACAACATGGTAGCAGAACAACATGACAACAACACATAGCGACACAACATGGTAGCAGAACAACATGACAACAACACATTGCGACACAACGTGGTAGCAGAACAACATGACAACAACACATAGCGACACAACATGGTAGCAGAACCACACATAGCGACACAACATGGTAGCAGAACAACACATAGCGACACAACATGGTAGCAGAACAACATGACAACAACACATAGCGACACAACATGGTAGCAGAACAACATGACAACAACACATAGCGACACAACATGGTAGCAGAACAACATGACAACAACACATAGCGACACAACATGGTAGCAGAACAACATGACAACAACACATAGCGACACAACATGGTAGCAGAACAACATGACAACAACACATAGCGACACAACATGGTAGCAGAACAACATGACAACAACACATAGCGACACAACATGGTAGCAGAACAACATGACAACAACACATAGCGACACAATGTGGTAGCAGAACAACATGACAACAACACATAGCGACACAACATGGTAGCAGAACAACATGACAACAACACATAGCGACACAACATGGTAGCAGAACAACATGACAACAACACATAGCGACACAATGTGGTAGCAGAACAACATGACAACAACACATAGCGACACAACATGGTAGCAGAACAACATGACAACAACACATAGCGACACAACATGGTAGCAGAACAACATGACAACAACACATAGCGACACAACATGGTAGCAGAACAACATGACAACAACACATAGCGACACAACATGGTAGCAGAACCACACATAGCGACACAACGTGGCAGCAGAACAACATGACAACAACACATAGCGACAACATGGTAGCAGACCAACATGACAACAACACGGAAGTGAAACAATGTGGTAGCAGCACAAGCATGGTACAAACATTGTTAGTTTACAAGACAGGGTTGACTTTTTCTCCTATTTAAAATCCCTGTTGAATTCAACAGAAACCCCTGTTGAACAGAAACCCTTGTTAAACAGAAACCCCTGTTGAACAGAAACCCTTGTTACACAGAAACCCCTGTTGAACAGAAACCCTTGTTAAACAGAAACCCCTGTTGAACAGAAACCCTTGTTACACAGAAACCCTTGTTACACAGAAACCCTTGTTAAACAGAAACCCTTGTTACACAGAAACCCTTGTTACACAGAAACCCTTGTTAAACAGAAACCCCTGTTACACAGAAACCCTTGTTACACAGAAACCCTTGTTACACAGAAACCCTTGTTACACAGAAACCCTTGTTATACAGAAACCTCTACTCAAACAAGAAGCAGATTCCACTCCCATCAACAAGATACTGCTCTCAGCCTAAAAAAGTCAATGTGATTTTTCCTCAGGGTCCAATGCCTTTGCTGAGCTATCTAAATAGCCCTGAGACAAACATTTTGTGTGATTGTCTGTTTTAATATGTTTACCAGAAAGCATCTAAAACTGGCACCCTACTCCCTTTATAGTGCACATCTGTTGACCAGGGCCCATATCGGGACTGTTGGGACCCGTCTCTTCCCGCTCATCAAATGTCATTCATTTCATTCTTCTTCTTCTTCTTCTCTATTCTCTCTTCTTCTTCTTCTCTATTCTCTATTCTCTCTTCTTCTTCTTCTTCTTCTTCTTCTTCTCTATTCTCTATTCTCTCTTCTTCTTCTTCTTCTTCTCTATTCTCTATTCTCTCTTCTTCTTCTTCTTTATTCTCTATTCTCTCTTCTTCTTCTTCTTCTTCTTCTTCTTCTTCTCTATTCTCTATTCTCTCTTCTTCTTCTTCTTCTTCTCTATTCTCTATTCTCTCTTCTTCTTCTTCTTTATTCTCTATTCTCTCTTCTTCTTCTTCTTCTTCTTCTCTATTCTCTATTCTCTCTTCTTCTTCTTCTTCTTCTCTATTCTCTATTCTCTCTTCTTCTTCTTCTTTATTCTCTATTCTCTCTTCTTCTTCTTCTTCTTCTTCTTCTTCTTCTTCTTCTTCTTCTTCTTCTTCTCTATTCTCTATTCTCTCTTCTTCTTCTTCTTTATTCTCTATTCTCTATTCTCTCTTCTTCTTCTTCTCTATTCTCTATTCTCTCTTCTTCTTCTTCTTCTTCTTCTTCTTCTTCTTCTCTATTCTCTATTCTCTCTTCTTCTTCTTCTTCTTCTCTATTCTCTATTCTCTCTTCTTCTTCTTCTTCTTCTCTATTCTCTATTCTCTCTTCTTCTTCTTCTTCTTCTTCTCTATTCTCTATTCTCTCTTCTTCTTCTTCTTCTCTATTCTCTAGTCTCTCTTCTTCTTCTTCTTCTTCTCTATTCTCTCGTCTTTTTTCTTCTTCTCTATTCTCTATTCTCTCTTCTTCTTCTCTATTCTCTATTCTCTCTTCTTCTTCTTCTTTATTCTCTATTCTCTCTTCTTCTTCTTCTCTATTCTCTCGTCTTTTTTCTTCTTCTCTATTCTCTATTCTCTCTTCTTCTTCTTCTTCTTCTCTATTCTCTATTCTCTCTTCTTCTTCTTCTTCTCTATTCTCTATTCTCTCTTCTTCTTCTTCTTCTTCTTCTTCTTTATTCTCTCGTCTTTTTTCTTCTTCTCTATTCTCTATTCTCTCTTCTTCTTCTTCTTTATTCTCTATTCTCTCTTCTTCTTCTTCTTCTTCTTTATTCTCTCGTCTTTTTTCTTCTTCTCTATTCTCTATTCTCTCTTCTTCTTCTTCTTTATTCTCTATTCTCTCTTCTTCTTCTTCTTCTTCTGCTCCCGACGAACGGTTCTTGTGGTGACGTTGCTTCCAGAGGCAGTTTGGAACTCGGTAGTGAGTGTTGCAACAAAGGACAGGCGATTTTTACGCACTTCAGCTCTCGGCGGTCATGTCGTCTGAGTTTGTGTGGCCTACCACTTAGAGGCTGAGTCGTTGTTGCTCCTAGATGTTTCCACTTTACAATAACAGCACTTACAGTTGACCGGGGCAACTCTCAGCCCATCCCACCTCAGCCCATCCCACCTATCACCATAGACCTCAGCTCTTTAATCCCACCCCTCAGCCCATCCCACCTATCACCATAGACCTCAGCTCTTTAATCCCACCCCCTCAGCCACTCTCAGCCCATCCCACCTATCACCATAGACCTCAGCTCCTTAATCCCACCCCTCAGCCACTCTCAGCCCATCCCACCTATCACCATAGACCTCAGCTCTTTAATCCCACCCCCTCAGCCACTCTCAGTCCATCTCACCTATCACCATAGACCTCAGCTCTTTAATCCCGCCCCTCAGCCACTCTCAGCCCATCCCACCTATCACCATAGACCTCAGCTCTTTAATCCCGCCCCTCAGCGACTCTCAGCCCATCCCACCTATCACCATAGACCAGCCTCAGTTTATTTCCATGTGTCAAATATTTTTCAATTGTGCTATGATGTTATACATTTCTAATCTTCTAGTATCCACAGATTGTGAGCTAAAGACGAAAACCTTTCCTACGAGTGTTAATATAGAATTTATTGACTATTTATTCCCTTGCCAGTAGTAACTTGTAGTTACTCTATGTAGATGATTGACAACAAGTCATTTCTAGTTCATATCTCTTTGTTGATAACATTTGAATGAGACGTGCATCAAATCTACTCCTCAGTACTTCTTCCAATGCTACTTTTTTTTTGAAAACGGTGAGTCAACACTTCCTGATACAGAATGACCATAAAGAATGACAGATCCACAGCTCTCAGAGACTGACAACTACTCTGTCCCAGCTTAAAGCTACGTTCCAAATGGAACCCATAGGGCCCTGGTCAAAAATTCTGCACTAGGGAGTAGGGTGCCATTTTCTTTCCAGCAACCTTAGATTAATCCAAGTGCTGATGCGACGTTCCTCCTTCTACACCCCCCAGAGAGAATCTCAGAGAGAGTTTTTCCTCTCCTGAATTCTATTAGCAAGGGGCAACGGGCGGCGGACTTCTAAAGGTCAGACTGAATATCCAGTGGGAGGATAATTAGTGAAGATTTTGTGTACTCCAAGGCTTTATTACCACAAACGATCAGTCACATTTACCTCATGTTTAGTGTGTGTGTGTGTGTGTGTGTGTGTGTGTGTGTGTGTGTGTGTGTCACTTTATGTTTAGAGCTAGAGTAACATCAGATGGTATCAATATCGGTTAGTATCGGTTAGTATCAAAATCAATCCGTTTCAGTTAGTATAATTTAGTATCAGTTTCAGTATCAGTCAGTATCAGTATCAGTCAGTATCAGTCAGTGTCAGTATCAGCTAGTATCAGTTGGTATCAGTATCAGTGTCAGTATCAGTCAGTATCAGTCAGTATCAGTTGGTATCAGTATCAGTGTCAGTATCAGTCAGTATCAGTCAGTATCAGTATCAGTCAGTATCAGTCAGTATCAGTATCAGTCAGTATCAGTCAGTATCAGTCAGTATCAGTATCAGTCAGTATCAGTATCAGTCAGTATCAGTCAGTATCAGTCAGTATCAGTATCAGTCAGTATCAGTCAGTATCAGTCAGCATCAGTTTGTATCAGTATCAGTCAGTATCAGCTAGTAATCAGTCAGCATCAGTTTGTATTGCTCTGTAAGATTGACCACGTGTGCACCCTGAGAACTGTATTTGTGTGTTGTAGAAATACCCATCCGTAACATGTATTCATGCTGCGAACTGAGAGAGACAGGGAGAGAGAGAGAGAAAGTGTGTGTGTGTTTGTGCATGCCAGCGTGCTAGCTTGCAAATCAAATTAATCAAATGAAATGTTATTTGTCACATGCACCGAATACAACGGGTTCAGACATTACCCTGAAATGCTTGCTTATGAACCCTTCCCAAAGTTGCAGAGTTTATAATTCAACTCAATTAATTGCAACACAATATTAATTCCACTCTTCCCCTAAGGGGTTTTTGAATGTTCCAGAACAGAGGGAAGCAAACCAAATACTTCAAAACAACTTTTTATTGTATCTGTTGACAGTTGTAGAGGAGTGGAGAGGAGAGGAGAGGAGAGGAGAGGAGAGGAGAGCCACTTGGCACCTGAAGTACTTTGGCTCATGTCCAAAAATGGCACTCTATTCCCTACACAGGGCCCATAGGCTATAAGGACACTCCTGACCTGTAAAACAACTAAGCAAAATGCAACCCTAACCAAACCCTTAACCCTTAACCCTAACCTAACCCTTAATAACCCTTAACCCTAACCAAACCCTTAACCCTTAACCCTTAACCCTTAACCCTAACCAAACCCTTAACCCTTAACCCTAACCTAACCCTTAACCCTAACCAAACCCTTAACCCTTAACCCTTAACCCTAACCTAACCCTTAACCCTTAACCCTAACCTAACCCTTAACCCTAACCAAACCCTTAACCCTTAACCCTAACCTAACTCTTAACCCTTAAACCGTAACCCAAACCAAACCCTTAATCCTTAACCCTAACCTAACCCTCAACCCTTAACCCTTAACCCTAACCAAACCCTTAACCCTTAACCCTAACCAAACCCTTAACCCTTTAACCTTAACCTTAACCAAACCCTTAACCTTTAACACTTAACCCTTAACCCTTTACCCTAACCTAACCCTTAACCCTAACCTAACCCTTAACCCTTAACCCTAACCTAACTCTTAACCCTTAAACCGTAACCCAAACCAAACCCTTAATCCTTAACCCTAACCTAACCCTTAACCCTTAACCCTAACCAAACCCTTAACCCTTAACCCTAACCTAACCCTTAACCCTTAACCCTAACCCTAACCAAACCCTTAACCCTTAAACCTTAACCCTAACTAAACCCTTAACCCTTAACCCTAACTAAACCCTTAACCCCTAACCCTAACCAAACCCTTAACCCTTAACCCTAGCCTAACCCTTAACCCAAACCTAACCCTTAACCCTAACTAAACCCTTAACCCTTAAACCTTAACCCAAACCTAACCCTTAACCCTAACTGAACCCTTAACCCTTAAACCTTAACCCTTAAACCTTAACCCTTAAACCTTAACCCTAACCAAACCCTTAACCCTTAACCCTAACCTTAATTCATATCAGAATTGGTTAAATGTAGGTTATCGTTTTGCAGGCCAGGAGTGTCCGAAACAGTGTCCCCCCCCCCCCCCCCCCCCCCGCCTTATCTTTTGAAAAACAAACAGGGAGAATTGTTAGTGAATGATATAGTTTGGGGAGATCACAGTGTTATCTCTCTATGTTATTCATCCTTGGGGAAATTAGCAGTAGGAGAATAGCATTAGGCTACATTAGTTACTGGCCAAATAGACTGACACTAACCTGGCCTGCAGAGAAAGAAAGAAGATCAGATCACAGCCGGTTCACTGTCTGCTATAATATCATTCCAATGTGGTTCTATTTACGGTTTGTGACTCTGATTTTTGACTCCTGTTTTTTTTTTGCTCACATAGATAGTAGATAGCTTTCAACACAACAAGCTAATTCAGTGTCTTTATAATGTGATCAGAGCTTCCAACATCATAACCACTCCGATTGTGATATTTAGAGCCCATGAAGGATAGCCTGTCGTAAGACATTTGAAATCTTGCTATGTCCAGTGGCTCGCTGGTTCTCTTCAGGTAAAATTTGCCTCTTAGAAACAGATCTAGGATCAGGTTAAAACCTTTTCAAATACTTACCATAACCATTAGCGTGGAAAAAAAACACAACATTGGCCCTAGATTAGGGTCAACTTCATACCTATTCCTGCTTGGTCGGGGTCGAAGTACAGGAATAAAGAGATCCTATTGGTTTAGTTGTTTGGCCAATGGAGGAAGTGCATGATGTCCAAAATGGCCCTGGCTCCGGGACCTGAACACCGAGGGATGTGTTTGTGTGTGGTAAAGATTGCCCAGTAGCCAAACCTTGGCCTCCTGTCAGTAAGTCAATAGACTAAATGCTTGTCTTTAAAACGAGGTAGGCCGTCTGCCTCCAGGCACCGTGTTGATTGACATCCAATAGGTTGCCACAGTAATAGAAAAGCATAGGATAGAAGGGACTGACGTGTAAATACAGTGTTCTAGAATGTTAAAGAATGTAATAGTATTGTAGAATAGAACAGAATAGAACCATAGAGATAAGAACTATTGTGACCTAGTAATATGGCGGAACTCTCGTGCTGTGGATTCTCCATTTCCCTCTCTGATGCTTTATCTTAATCAATACAACAATGTTGTACAACAGGACAGAATTAAACACAATAGAATCAAATCGAATTGAATGTTAAACAAAGTAAAACAGAACGTAATACATTGTTTACAACCAACAACTAGCAGATCTAACTCCCTCCCTCCCTCCCTCCCTCCCTCCCTCCCTCCCTCCCTCCCTCCCTCCCTCCCTGCCTCCCTCCCTCCCTCCCTCCCTTCCTTCCTCCCTTCCTCCCTCCCTCCTAACCCTCCCTCCCTCCCTCCCTCCCTCCCTCCATCCATCCCTCCATCCCTCCCTCCAAACCACTCTATTTATCTCTCTCTCTCTAACCCTTGCTCTCTCTACTCTCTCTATGCCTCCCTCCCTCCTCTCTCTCTCTCTTTCTCTCTCTCTCACTCTCTACTATCCCCCCCTCTCTCTCTCACTCTCTCAGTTCACCAGGGGAAGCATTAAGCAAGGTTTCATGAAGGACGCCAACTCATTAATATTCTCAAACACAGAAAGAAAAGCAAAGTGACTAAGCACAAGGCCAATGAAGAGAGAACAGAACAGGTGCAGAGCAGAGCTGTGCAGAGCAGAGCTGTGCAGAGGGGCATACAAGGCTTTATCATTGGCTCACTTGCTAAGAGCATGTCTATCAAGGTCACAGGTTCAATTACTGTAAAGGATCAAATGAGCCTACTAAAATGTACACCCTCACTGTAACTCGGTGTTTGACTTCGGTAGGAGCTCACCGCGGCTGACTACCGGCACTTCAAATGTTTTACTGTTTGAGCTCCTGCTCCTGCTCCTGCTCCTGCTCCTGCTCCTGCTCCTGCTCCTGCTCCTGCTCCTGCTCCTGCTCCTGCTCCTGCTCCTGCTCCTGCTCCTGTTCCTGCTCCTGCTCCTGCTCCTGCTCCTCTTCTAGAATACTGGCTCAAAAGTATTGTGGAGCTTCTGCATCAAAATATAAACCCCAGAAACCTGTTTCAGTGACTGCACTGACTGTACTGTAAGACTCATTGTAGAGAAGTGCCTGCTAAGTGGCATATATTGACTGTGTCTCAAATGACACCTTTGTTTCACCAGACTGGTCCAGAGGAGTGCACTACATAGGGAGATGTTTTCATTCATGCCCTTGTCTCAACATGATTTGTTTGTCTCCTTCTGGCCTGCTCGTTGTGAAAAAAATGATGATTTCTGCTGTGAAATGGTTGTTGTCAATATGAGAGAGAGAGAGAGAGAGAGAGAGAGAGACAGAGAGAGAGATAGAGAGAGAGAGAGAGAGAGAGAGAGAGAGAGAGAGAGACAGAGAGACAGAGAGAGAGAGAGAGAGAGAGAGAGAGAGAGAGAGAGAGAGAGAGAGAGAGAGAGAGAGAGAGAGCGCGAGAGAGAGAAACCCCAAACAATGCATGCAGAACGGAAATAGGACTATAACCACTAATTATCAAATTCAGAAAAGAGCTGTTCAATTCTACAACCACCTAAAAGGAAGTGATGCCCACACAAAGCCCTCACCTACAGAGAGATGAACCTGGAGAAGAGTCCCATCGGTCAGCTGGTTCTGGAGCTCTGTTCACAAACAGACCCCACAGAGCCCTCACCTACAGAGAGATGAACCTGGAGAAGAGTCCCCCTAGGCTGTGACCGGGAGTCCCATAGGGTGGCACACAATTGGCCCAGCGTCGTCTGAGTTAGGGGAGAGTTGGGTCGGGTGGGCTGTGCTTGGTTTATGGCGCTCTAGTAACTCCTTGTGGCGGGCCCGGCGCCTGCAAGCTGACCTCTGTCATTATTTGCATTACAGCATTTCCTCCGACACATTGGTGCAGTTGGCTTCCGGGTCAAGCAGGCAGATGTTAAGTAGCACAGCTTAGCTGGTCATGTTTCGGGGGACACGTGACTCGACCTTTGCCTCTCCCGAATCCGTTGGGGAGTTGCAGCGATGAGACAAGATCGTAATAACAAAATTGGGGGGGGGTTAAAAGTTACCAAAAAAGAGGGGGAAAAAGGGGTTAAGAGTATCAAAAAATTGGGAAAAAAATACACTCTTTAGCTTGGGTAAAGTGGAGATGTCACTGTAAAGTGGAATACTAAAGTTGTTCTGGAACATTGGAATCGGTCTCCATGGCAACGATGGAACATTGGCACAATTAGAGGAACTGTAGAAGAGAGAGTTAACGGTGACCCAATGCCACCTGCCCTTAAGCCAGTCATTACAGATGGCAAGAGAGGGAGAGAGAAAATAAAACTATTTGGTTGGAGGGAGAGAGGGATGGGGGAAGAGGAAAAGGATGAAGAGAGAATAGGTTGTGTGTGTGTGTGTGTGTGTGTGTGTGTGTGTGTGTGTGTGTGTGTGTGTGTGTGTGTGTGTGTGTGTGAGAGTGTGTGTGTGTGTGTGTGTGTGTGTGTGTGTGTGTGTGTGTGTGTGTGTGTGTGTGTGTGTGTGTGTGTGTGTGTGTGTGTGTGTGTGTGTGTGTGTGTGAGTGTGTGTGTGTGAGTGTGTGTGTGTGTGTGTGTGTGTCGTTGTTAGCCAGTGGAAAAAATATGCTCTTGACATTGACAGTTGAGAAAGAATATTTTATCTTAGCTGTTTGATTATTTATTGATGATAGAGAATGGGTTATTGCTCGTTCCCTTGGTATAGCTGTGCAGTAGATTGCCACCAATAGCAGTTGTGAGGGAGGTGGGAGTTGGGGATGGGCACAATGGTGAATTTATTGTCTTTTCCATTACCACTACACCCTACCCCCTCTTAGCTAGCCCCTATCCCACCCCTCCTCATTTCTAGACCCAGCCTCTCCTTTAAGCTAGCCTCTACTCCCACCTCCTAGTTACACTCTACCCCTCCTGTTAGCTAGCCCCTACCCCCTCCTGTTAGCTGCCCCCTACCCCCTCATGTTAGCTAGCCCAAGGGGGTAGGGGCTAGCTAACAGGAGGGGGTAGGGGCTAGCTAACAGGTGGGGGTAGGGGCCAACTAACAGGAGAGGGTAGGGGCTAGCTAAGAGGAAGGGGTAGTGGATAGCTAACAGGAGGGGGTAGGGGCTAGCTAACAGGAGGGGGTAGGGGCTAGCTAACAGGAGGGGGTAGGGGCTAGCTAAGAGGAGGGGGTAGGGGCTAGCTAAGAGGAGGGGGTAGGGGCTAGCTAAGAGAAGGGGGTAGCGGCTAGCTAAGACGAGGGGGTAGGGGCTAGCTAAGCGGTAGGGGTAGGGGCCAGCTAACAGGAGGGGGTAGGGGCTAGCTAAGAGGAGGGGGTAGG